>NC_138723.1:17340006-17560006 GCF_965113295.1 Leuciscus leuciscus | reverse complement strand
TAAATGAAAGACAAGAAAAATTTAAAAACAACTATAATTGTGTTACAAATATACCTCAAGTGCAATGAAGGCCTGGACACTGTTTGTTCGGTCCAAGCAGTCCAGACAATTGGAACGAATGGTTCCAGTTTGACATCTGTGGTGAACACAATTGTGGTAGACAATTTACTCAGCTATTTTTGGTTATCACCTAAGCCAATTACTTTGTAGACCCTGAATCTGGAGAGTGTTTTTTTAATTACTTGAATATTGAGTAAATAAATATTTAAATCAAAATGTCAATTATTTTGTCATTTAAACTTAATTAATATTAATTTTCAGAATCATAAATTATATTATATTCCCAATTTTTTTGTCAGCCAAACCAAGTTGTCAAAATATTTACTTGAAGATCTCCCTGAGATTTTAAGTTAATATTTCAGTAATTTAACAACACATTGGCAACACATTTTTCACAGTTCTTTGATGTCAGTTAATGGTCACACAACAAGCAGGTAATTAAATTAAATATTTCATATTTTCTCATTAAGTGTTTTACTTTGCTTTTGTTGTTTTAAATGATTTTTTATTTTATTTTTATCTTTTAATTAATGATTAGCATTACATCAACTCACAAAATAACCTGTAGTTTCCTCAAGAAGCTGTTTGTGAAACCCTGTATTATATAATTGATTATACCATATTACAAAAAAACTGTAATACAATTATTTTACATTATATTGTGCATATATGCATAGATAAAAATGTCACATTATTTCTGCTTTAAAGACCCCAGTGGCTGAAAGAACAAAAAAAATATCATGCACTAGTTATTTCAAGTCTTTTGCTATTCTTCCACAACCAGCAGTGTTGGGACGGTATATAACCCCACCTCTGGATGCCGGCCTCCCCTGAGTAGTAGAAGAAACCACATTCCTCCAGAAACTTGCTGATTTGAGGTTTCAGGTTAGTGTTGAGCTTGTCAGTCTTCCCACCTTTAACCATCTGATGATAGTCAAAGTTCAACATTCTCACAGCGTGTGCGTGCTCTGAAGCTTTCAGGTGACTCTGTGGGCGAAGACAAAGAGTCTTTACACAGTAAAGAAAGCGGAACAACCACAGTGGTTTTGTCATACTTTAGAGTATTGAAATACATCAGAAATAAAGTACTGTAGCCCGCCAAACCGGATTATTTCCAAAAAAAAAAAAAAAAATCACCTGGAATGCTTTACTGAGCATGTGTTCCCCCTCCTTCATACCCAGCAGGTTGATGATCACCTGTTTGCCATACAGCCTCCTCAGAGCACTAAAGTGTCTGGACAGGAAACATCACACAGGGTTAATACACATTCATACACATTAATCGTATTGAAGCGGAATAAATAACAAATGTTTGTCTACTACAGCAATCCAATGCTTCAAGAAAAATCAAAGGTGATTTTATAACAAAAGAAGCTCCGGAAACAAGCGATCAATAGTTCATTCATGACGTAGGGTGAGAAGTGAAAGCCTCACGACCGTGTTGTCTGCATCTTCTACTTCTCATCACGACCTGACTCAGCACTCCAGGGAACAGAGCAGTGACTCATGATGAATAAAGAATGTCCATCATGCTCAGCGTGAGGAGCCAGGGCTGGATAAGAATAAATCCTCCCACATGTTCAGGATAAGATTTTATCATTTTAATCAATCTATTCATTCCTTTAAAAAATCATACGAAGAGATTGTGTTGATGAAGAGGGAGGACATCTTAAGTGACCTTGACGAGGTCATGCCGTTATTAACCCGTCCCAACGTAAAAAATGCTTTAAAACTGGCTCACAAATGCTGACCTTTTTTAGACTTTCCATTTGATAAAAAAAAAAACGATTTTATAAATAACAAATGTAGCATTTTTAAATGTAAAATGTTTTGAAAATATTAAATATTGTGTAAATAAATGTATAAATTAAATATCAATTATTTATTTATTTAAATGTAATTAATTGTAATTTTTCACATTCTTATTGGCAATTAATCTATTATATTAATTTATATTATATTACAGAGAAATTGTAATAGAATTAGTTGAAAAACAAACATTTACACCCAACAAGAAACCATACACATAAATAAGATACATTTCGGTTTAAATTTGAGTAATTTTGTTATGTGCTTTTGCCATTTTTATTATTTAGCTTTAATTCCCTTTTATTTCAGTTTAGTTTCAATCATTTTAGCTTAAGTTTTTTAAGTTTAAAATTTTCATGTAATATTATATATATATATATATATGTATATATAAGCTTTATTTCAGTTAATTAAAATCCTTTTTTATATTTTAATATATTTATTTTTATATACTTTAATTGTTAAAATATTTTTCATAAAACACTGAAAATGTATTAAATAAACAAATAATAAATTATTATTTTGATGCAATTATTTGTCTTTAACCACTATGTACTTGCGTCAAAAAAACGAAACAAACAAAAAAACCTATGTACTTATTGTCTTCGTGTTGTATTGGAAAACACTTTTGCTGCTATTGAAGTGGGATTAGGTTTGGGGTGGGTTAATGGGTCAACAGATGTAACTACAGATGTAATTATGCAGGTATTTTAACAACAAGTACAACATAAAAACATGCATGTACACAATAAATGCATTTTATTAAATTATTAATTTACTGTAAATGTTAAGTATATAGTAGTTACTTAATCTAATGTGCATTATGTTTTAGATATGATTTTTATGGTCAAAGTATTATTTTACAGTTGGGTTTACCGGTACTTTATAGAATGGGTTTCGAGATGTTTATATTAGGACGAGTAAGGGGCTGGACATCTTACGCTTGTATTCAGAACTTCATGCTATCAATGCTGATGCCATGACCGGTTTGCATTTATGAGACAGCAATCAGTCTTGTTAAAAAAGTTCAACTTTTAAATTGTGCCTTGAGACCCCCTGTAGCACTTCATCCAGCTGTCGTGTGTGTAAACGCATCTGATCGGGGTCTGGTAGACCCTAATTGCACATCGACTAGTTAAAAATACATCCTTAGGCATGGCTGAACATTCCCATCCAAACTGTGGTAAATAACAGGACTGATTGAAGCAGGGCCCGCACTTCACAAATGTCTGCTGGATTGCTTTCATCACGCACTATGTTTGGGCTTGAGCCAGAACAGCTGGATACTGGCGCATGCAGCACCAGAAAGTAGCGGAAACTTAATTACCTCTCAAAAGCAGGTGCGTTTGCTTCAAAACCTCGGGACAGCTTAACGCGGTGGGATCCCACCTTTGTGGAAAAAGAAAGAAAACACAAAAAAAGAAGAACTGTGAATGGTTTCATATTTGGTGCAAGAGGAAATTAAGGTGGCAGAGGGAAGGAAGATGAGAGTGACAGCGAGAAAAAGACAACACAGGCCTGTCCCGCCTGCTGAGTAGAGCTGCATTTGAAGATATGAAAAACATTTGCTGCAGAACACAGTGGAGCCATCAGTTATGATTTCATAAGCTCACTGAAGACTGAAGATCTAACAGAGATACCGATCATACCAGGAAACGCATGAATTTTACAATCTGCTAAGACAGTCATAAATCATGCTTTAGATAAGATGTTTGAGCTTCTAATGTTGGCTAGTTTCAGTTATTCCTAGTAGCAGGAATCCCCTTTCTAATAATGGTTTCCTATCTAAATGAAATTTGACCAACTGCTCTCACATCTTTCAGTGTAATGAATTACGTTCACACCTACAACCATAATAGGTAAGCAATACAGAGGAGAGGCTTCTTATTTCCTGCATTCTCATATAAGGTTACAACTTTAAATATAACTGGTTCCTCTTCCTGCTATTTGATTGGTTCATAGTGTCTTCTAACTAGGGTGACTGAAATACTGTCCTTTCATTGTTTGAATTTAATGCCTTTTGTATAATTTATTTTCACCCAATTTATTCCAAAATTTGCAACTAGGGGTCTTCAACAAGTGACCTGTGATGGTGCTGCAGTTGGTCTGTCAATTATTGTTTGATCTCAAACTAATCTTTGTGAAAAAAATTAAAACATGTTAAACCAAAATCCAATTAACAAAGTTAACTTAAAGCTAAAACAAGCAAAGCTTAAATATAAAGTTAAAGTGCCCCTATCACATTGTTATTTTATCATATTTATATACTATCATAGTATGTATTAATATTTTGAATTAGCTTTTGGTTTAATATTTAATATTAATATTTACAGTTTTAATTTTAAGTTTTAGTCATTTTTCCTATTTTAGTTTTTTTTTATTTATCTTTAATTTATTTTATTTCAGTTGAGTTTTTCTAGTTTTAGTACTTCAACTTAACATTTCTAATATTTCTTTGAAAAGTTTTTCCTCTAATATTTATATTACATTTTTTCAGCTTTATTCTAATTATTGAAAATTATTTAATAGTTTAAGTTTTTAGTTAATGACACTGAAAATGTTTTATTAATGTATAGAATAAAACAGTTGATTATTGGTAACTATTTTTTAATTCAATTTAATTACATTTGTAATATATTTAAATATGCAATTTTTTTCCCATCAAGATGTAAGAGATGGTTCCTATTTCACTTCCAACAAGAAGTCCTTATAGGCTGAAGACCCCTGGTTTAGAGCTGGTGTGGGACATTTATGCTTTAGATTCAGTCAGTCTGTGCAGAGTCCCACCCAATTCTGTGTGTTGTCTCCGCAGGTCCCTGCCATTAATATTTCATACATTCGGAATGGCAGCAGAGATGAGCTCACATTACCCTGAGCTTTCTGGGAGAAAAGAAAAAAGTATCATGTGGCGATACTACTTTCATTATTTTGCTCTTAGTTTTGCAGACAGTGTAGATTATGGACTCCCTTAAACCAATACCACCATGGCCTGAAATGACACAAAACACCTGTCATTCAGGTTCTGTGCAAAGCTTTGAAAAAACAGCTCAAGAAGGTTCACCTCACCAGCTTCCCACTAAAAGCAGAGATACATATATGTATCATCTATGCAATGTCAGAGGAAAGACACAGGCATTTCCAGACCTGCTTCCTGGCATCTTAACTTGATTTCGCAAGAAGGCAATAATACATTTATCCGAATCTGGCTCCTTTCCAAAATGAATCTCGGTTTAAGTGCAACTTTCACCGACTGACATTGCACAAACTCGTTGCAGTAAAGAACAGATCATCCACCAGACAGAACTAAACCTTCAATATACCAGCTGCTGGTTCCCATGTAGTCCTTTTGGCTCTCGACTTTGATTCAGCTGCAACAAAATCCCCTGAAACGAGTGTTTCTGATAATATGAATAAAGGGGGTCAGCACTGGTGTGGTGTGATGAAGTGGAAACACAAGAAAATAAGTTTGTTGTGATGACTCAGCAGAGGCTTGGAACTCCAAAACGCTCAGTGCAGTAGAGCCCAATGCAAATATTTTGCAAGCATGCGTCATATTGATTCAAAGCTTTATTGTACCTGAATTCCTGGCTGTTCCCAGAACAGAGGGATTGACCCTCGGATTTGAATGAAGGAGGATACTTTATCGTCAAGGAAAATAACCTGTAGGGAACACAGAATTAGAAAAAAAAGGTATATTATTTTCAGTTAATGAAGTGTTTAAGTTAAAAAGCAAAGTTATTTAAAATCCAATGCATGGAAGTTAGACGTATGCCATGCGTGGGAGAAATTAAGAAAATCATAAGTAATACCATGGTGTATATATACAGTAGTCAACATTTGAAGTGGATCACCTTTCATCAAAGTTATACATGAATTACAACAATACCCATTCTTGTCTTAGGACAACTTAGATTAACTTTTTTGATCCACTTCAAATGTTGCCTACTATATAGATCTCAAGTGAGACTATTCTTGTTTGTGTTTGTGTTTATATATCTAGTGCCACAAAAGTAACCAAGATTTATACCATTCTGATGAAGTAAAAAAAAAAAAAAAAATGGTGGGGGGCGGGGCTAAAATAACCAAAGACCACCAGAGGGTTAAGGAAGTGTGTTCAATGGTCATTCACAGCTAACTCGTATTGTTGGCATACCTGCTCTGTCTCGACAAAGTTGGCCACCTGGCCGTCATCATTTGTGCCTCGGACATTAAAACGTGTGCCTGCTCTCTCCGAGCTGAGCCGAGAGATCACGCAAGCTTTGGCCTGTTTGTGGCCAGCGTAGATGGTGCGGATCTCCACACCGCCACACATCAACCTCAGCAGCCAGTCATCACAGTTCACCCCATAATGCTTGAGATGGAGATGGAGGGACTGATTCCTGTGAAGATTACTTTTCCATTATAACCATTTTTTGTCTACTGGTTGAGTTAAACAGTCCAAATAACTGGAAATATTTTGCACACATAATACACTAAAAAATAAATGTTCGGAAAAATATATATTTATATTAGATCAAACGGACCTTTGAGGTTACAATCTGAAAAATACCCACCAGAAAAAACGATTGTCAGATATGTCTTCTCTGATCCTGCGGTGTGCGTTCAAGCTGAGGTCCAGACTTACTCCAGTGGAGGACCAGGCAAAATAGAAGTTCCCAGAGTTTAAGATTTTCCTGACGTCAGCGATCCGGTCCTCATCTGAGGGGTCATTCTTCAAAGAGACGAAGTCTGTGCCCGTTACCCGAAAAACTTCTGAATCCTGGACTTTTCCAACTGAACTGCAGCCTGTTGCGACCACCAGGCTGTGCAGCATAGAATCCCCTATGGGAAAAGAGTGAAGCGGATTCAGAGTTCAGTTCGTAGCACATTCACATATTCAGAATGTGAAGAATCAGACACATATGCATCATCCACTTAGTTGAATACTGGGGTGGATGAGTCTCAATGTCTATGTTGTATTCAAGAGATGACAGTGAAATATATTACACTTGCAAACTCTTGACCTTGTAGTTAGACTGTAATTAGTGACTGGTTGATAATATGTTGTGCATTTTCCTTCCATAAATCTTGGTTTTGCAGTGAATTTTTGTGTTTTGGTGAGATCTACACTTAATCTGGCGACAGGGCGGATTTGTATTTGTTATGATGACAAACACAACGGAGAGAAGAAAAGAAAAAAAAGAAAAAAGAGGCTGATAAACTGTACCAAGGTTAAGACGAAGAACTCCCAGTATCCCATAAGCATCCAGCATCTTGGTGTACGCCGCTTTGATGGTCTCTTTCTCTGCCGCCGCTGGGGATGACATCAAAACATTGACTTAAAAACCACGTCATCTTTGCAGATGATTTCTAGACTCCAAAACAGTTATAAGCAAATAGACAATATTTAAGGCATTTTTTTCTCTTGCATCTAGGAAATTCTGGGAATCAATGGAAATCAAAGTTTTAAACAGGTTTAACATTTTTAGATTTAAAATAAATAAAAAGTAAGTATTATAAAGGGTGTGAGGACAGTCTTACACAGTACAGCCACGGCTCCAGACTCGAACATCAGGCATTCCTCTCGATTTCTGGTCTCCACGATCACACTGTATGGAGGTGGATCCAGCTTATGATAAATACGATAACCTTTACTGAATGCCATGGCTCGACACAACCTGTTTCAGTCCTGAATAATAATACAAAAATTCCTTTGAAAACATACATATCATATGAAGAAAACACCGCAGGGGTCTGGTAAACATTCGAACCCTCAAACCGCCTGCAGGTGCATCAAATGTCGCATCACGCAACCACGAAAACACACAATTCAAAGTGTTTTATGACAGCATCCTGTCATAAATCATTAAAATAAGAGGAAGGAAATAGACAGAGGACTGCACAGACCGTGCTTTCGATATTCGTCTTGCTAAAACACACAAGCTTACTATAAAAATCATGCATTTTCAGCGCATTATAGGGAAGACAACACGATACTAACAACATGTTAGTTATGCTGTCAACACGACAACAAGGGATGTACGTTATCATGAACACAAATCCCTTCAAAGCCGAAGCAACGAGCTAAAATGTCCGACTCAAATGAAACAAACCATGCAGAAACAGGATGACAGGTGCTCATCACAATGCCACGCCACATACAATCAGATGTGCAACCTAAATCTATGAACATGTTTACAATTCCTGAACATACAGACTCTCTAACCTTGGGCCACTGTCTCAGTGTGAAGCTGAAGGTTAGTGCACAAGATATAAAAAATCATCCGTATGATAAATAGACTGAAAAATATCAGTTCTCGCCGGCCCTGGGTCTGTCAAAATCAACAGTTAAGACAGACTGCCAGCGCTAAAAGCCTTTATCACGACCAGCCCTAACGGCTAACGTTAGCCGGCTAGCTCTCCATCGCGTTTTTTAAACCATATAAACTGACATTTTACTGATCACAGCGCGGAAATGAGTTCGTTTCTACGTTAAAGGTACAGATTTAATATGTCAGTATTTATTATGCATTTATGAGGATGCTTGATAAAGAAGAGGTTTGTGTACCTGTCAGAATTGTGTCTGTCTTCCCCCGGTTGGTGGTGATAGTATACGGCGAGAAACAAAATGATTAGCGGGGCAGGTAGTTCAAGCACAGAAATACAACCGCAACCTAGAAAGGACAACTGGAGAACTGTAGTAATGCCCAAAACCGTTTCCGGGGTCTCAAGCTGGCCGCTGATTGGTCATATTTGTGTCATGTGATGTAGGAAACGTCAAGGCTGCATCCTTCGAGGTACACACACAAATGAACTAGCCTATGTTGAAAGATACAGTACAGCTTACCGAAATGTATATGCCTCATACATAATATTGATAAATCAGTGTTTTTCAACCGCGGAAAGATGTGTCACATAACGTTACATTAACCTCAGAAAAAAACATGAAATTACCATAGCACGTTAGTTGGCTAGAACAAATTGTATTTTATAATATATTTAGTATTAGAATAAATTAGTATTTTGCTAAATATGTGCACGATTACATATTATATTTTTTACTTATGTCATTCAAATATTATAAAGTTGTTATTATAATTTAAAAAACTTTATATTCATCTGAGTTGTTATTTTTTAACATTTAATAATACCAGCTGACAGGGCTCTCTGCAGCCTATGTTTACAGCATTAGGTGAGATTTTCTTTACTGAGAAAAATTAACATCTACTGTACCTAATATTTATCAAAATGAATCGATATTGAATCAAGATCGGAATCAAACCACAATAACTGAATTGAAATAGTAAAATAATTAAATAAATAGCCTACCAGTCATTGCACCATGTAAACATAGTAATATTCTGTCTCTAAACTTAATGCAATTGTTTAGTTAGGCTACCAAATGTTTTGACAACCACAAGCCTACACTTAGCCTATGTGATGAAAGTTTTTTTTCTTCCAAGCTAAATTCAAAAGTTGGCAGCCCTGCTTTATTAGCTCTTTTGTTACCATCGTTGGATAAAGACTGTTCATATAGATCCAGTTGCATAGAAAATAAAGGATTGCTTCTCGAAAGTGACAAAACAAAACAAATCATTTTAAAAATAAAGCTCCAATTTTATAAGAAATCGTTTATTTAGCTCCTATTTATTTTATTTCTTATTTGATAAATTTTCTTTTAGCCGTATGTATGTTATGTTTGGTTATGGATGAACCCATTGCTTTACAAATTACAACCCATAGTTTGTATACAATTGTCGAAAAAAAAATACTACAATAAGATTTTTCGTTATAACGTAGGCTATATTTTTACTTTGCACAAATACTTACCTAAAGTAAAAACAGGTAGTGATTAAAATTTTTGACTATACACAAAAAAATCGGTCATGAGCCTTGAGGCGCCCTCTTCAGATTAAAACTAATTAAAGCATTTTCTTTTTTAAATGTCCACGTCCAGTTTGATCAGTTCAGTCATGTATAGACCCTTCCCATTACGTACGCCTACTCAATGTTACCATAATACTTGCAAAATGGGAATACAAATGACTATAATGCAGTGGTTCTTCCAAAAAAAAAAAAACTTAATACAATATAAATAATAATTAAAACATTTTTGTTGCTTTATTTTGTTTAAAAAAATATCTGGACGACTGGGACACAAACAATGCTTGTGCATGAGCAAGAATCATACGAATGCCTAAGGTTTGTAATAACACAACAAATAGGCCTATGTAAATCTTTGAAAATATCAAGATCCTGCTAAATAAATAAAGCAAAAACATAAATAAGTGAATTCATTACCTTACAAAAGCATTCAGAAAAAAATATTATATTAAAAGCAATTTTAGTTCCAGCAGTTGTTAGTTCGTTTTAAATGATAATATACCAAAAGGTGCAAAACAAAAATGCACATTTAAGGGTCCAAAATTCCATTTTAACCCCCCTCGCATTTTCACGACTATACCCGCCCATTGGGGGTGATTGGCAGCTTCACCAACCAATGACAATGACTTGGATTTCAACTGACCAATCAAAATCTCAAGTGCAGGAAACAGGCGTTTCATAATATATTGCCGATCAGTCATGTTTCATAAACAAAACAGAGAACCTTGTATAACTGTCACAACGCTTGCAAAGAGTCTCAGCAGAAGAGAGGAACTTCTGTTGCATTTATATTAATGAAGATATACGTCCTAAATCTGTTTGCATTGTTCGTAAGTAAACTAACGTTAGACTGGTGACAGTCCATGGTGTTCAGCAGTTGACAGTTTTATTTGAGCTGTCATTATGCTTGGAGGTTGATGGTTAACCAGTTTAAGAGGTTTAACCAATTATGTTGGGCTACAATTAGCCTGATCATGTGGACTGATGATTGTCTGTGTTCATCTTGGCTTTTCAGCACACATCCTCGACACTATGAAGAGACTGTACTTTATCGAGCCGATCGTCGCGGTTTACGCGTTTGCCAGTTTTATGCTGTATCCTCTCGTACAGCAGTATGTGTATCGCAGACTGTGGCTGGAGATCACAAACTCATCTTACCCGATGTCCAACGATACTTCCCGATGCGCCGCCAACAGCAGCAACCACACCAGCCAGCAAGAGGTAATGAATGAGACACAATTATTAAGAAATTTGCATCTTAAGCCATGCTTAATGTCATTGCATTATATAGCAACATTTCAAATCAAGAGTTGCTAGAGCTTTTCTCATAACTGACATTATTTAGCAGTTGCTTTTACCTAACTGGTCCCAATATGTTTTGGTAACACTTAATTTGAATGTGTCCTTGTCACATTGTTACATTATTATTGTAATAATAACTATAATGTAGGAATAATTACATGCAGCTAGTCCTAAACCAAACCCTAATCCTTCCCTAACCCTAGTACATGTAGTTAATTATTATTACTCAGTTCTTAAATGTCGGACACATTAAAATAAAGTGTAACTGATATTTTTTCTTAGTCGACGAATACATCATTTCCCCTCATTTCACACAGGTGTCTGGCCGAGCAAACACAGGTTCGCGGCATTATCTGAATTGGTGTTGTCATGAGATTTTATGAATTTTTTTAAAGATAAAATAAATCTAAATATGGGTTATATTTAAATAAATATTTATTTATCATTAATAAATATATATATAAATAAATATACATTTATTTAGGCTCACTATAAGGCAAGACCATTATTTTAGGCAGTATTGGGTAAGTTACTCTGAAAAAGTCATTCATTAATTAATAGCTACTAATTACATCTTCAACAGTAGAATTAGATGTACCAATTACTTTCTCTAAAAAGTATTGCATTAATTATTAGTAATTACTTTCTAAATCCCATATCAACCTCAATCAGTTGAACAATACAAGGATAGACACAAACTACTCTTTTAATTCTTTTAAATAAATAATATAAAATAGCATAAATTATTTTTGAACTGACCAAAGTATTTAAAGGGGGAAAGTTACATTAAAAACATACATTTTAACATTAGACATCCACTATAGTTTTATATAGAATTATTTTATAGTCTATACAGTATTTAATGCATTTACATCAGAAGTTACTGTAATAAATTAAAGAAAAATGAAGAGTAATCCCTCACTTTTTCAAGGGAATAGTAATTTAATTACAGTAACTGTAATAATATTACTAATGCATTACACCCAACTCTGATTTTAGGCTTGTTTTGTCAGACTCGGTTTTTTATCCTTTCTTGTGAAATGTATATCTTGAAAATATGCTATCTTTCTTTTAAATAAATGCCTCTTGATTTGGTATTATCTGATTGTTATTGTTTTTATCCATTGTTATCCTATGACATTCATGGTACCTAAAGAAATTATTGGAAGGGATAAATTCATTATCTTTTGTAAATCTGTGTATTTAATTGTGCTCTCTGCCATTCGGTTCATTGCTGAACATTCTGAATCTTGACTGTTGTCCATGGCAACACTGTTTAACAGACCGGAAAACATCCCGGGAAATGTTTAATTTCTCTTCCCATAGAAAGACAGAACCTAATAAGTTAGTGAATACCTAAATAAGAAGTAAACTAATATCTCAAATCAATATTTCATGTCCATTATCGCAAAATAAAAAAGTCTTGATCTCACTGTCAGGGTTTATTTTAGTATATCCCTTATACTATATAGTGTACTGTGAGTAACACGTGTTATTGTTTTAAAGAACCGTCTGTTGTGGTATACTTTTGGTCATTGATACCTAAGCACACACATCTGCGTTTCATTTCCTCTTTCTTTCTTTTTTTTTTATAGCTGTTCTTTTTTGAACCAGGAATTGCTTCAAAATATACATAAGCAGCAACAGAGTTTTGTATGGACATCTGTTTGATTTATTTTGCTCTTCTTCTTTTTTTTCAGGAGGTGCAGAAAGCAGCTTCTCTGTTCTCTATGTTCAGTGAACTGTCTTCCTTGATCCCCAGTCTCATAGTGACCCTCCTCCTGGTGGCCTACAGTGATCAGCGCGGGCGAAGGATCACCATTATTATGCCCCTCGTTGGGTCTCTGATCTACACGCTTTCCTTCCTGGCCGTCTCCTTCTTCGAGCTAAACCTCTATCTCCTCATTGCCGCCTCTTTTGTAAGTGCCCTCTTTGGTGGTATCAGCACCATGCTAGGTGGCTGCTTCGCCTACGTGGCCGATTTATGCGTGGACGAAAAGCAGAAAACCATCCGCATGGCGGTGGTGGACATGATGATTGGCTTGTTGGCGGGTGTGGCGTCAATCTCCACTGGGTACTTCCTGCATGCGACAGGTTTCAACTGGCCTTTCTTTACGTCAGCCGTATTTCAGGTGGTTAACTTGCTATACGCTATCTTCCTTCTGGGGGAAACCAGGGTGATTGACAGTTCAGAGACTGTGGCTTGTTGCCAAGCCCTGAAGAAACTAGCATGTGGTATCTACTGCTTGTTCTCAGGAGGAAGTAGTCGAAAAAAATGGGTTCTCGTGCTGCTGATTGTTACATTTTCCTCCGTATCTTTTGTTAATACCGGGGGTTTGTCCATGATCACACTTTATGAACTCAATAAGCCGCTGTGCTGGAGCGAGATCCTCGTGGGCTATGGCTCTGCGGCCAGCACCTCCATTTTCATCACTAGTTTTCTTGGTTTGTACTTGTTCTCCCTCTGCCTGCCTAACACAGCCATCGTCCTCATCGGGATGCTGTCGATCGTTATAAGCATGTTGATGACGGCTTTCGCAAAGACTACGCTTATGATGTTCCTCGGTGAGCATGCACGTTTACACTAAAATGTTTTTGGGGTATCTTATAAAATTAGTTGATTATGGCAAGAATAATATATATATATATATATATATACACACAGTAGTCAACATTTGAAGTGGATCAAAAAAGTTAATCAAAGTTGTCCTAAAACAGGAACTGGTATTGTTCAAAATTCATGTATAACTTTGATGAAAGGTTTTGATCCACTTTAAATGTTGACTACTGTATATATATATATATATATATATTAATTTGATAGCACTAATAAATATACTGTATATGTATGTGTGTATATTCCTTTCCCATTATCAATTTGAAAAGCACTAATAATTTAGTACTAATAATTACTAAATAAAATAGCACAAATAATTTAGTAAGTGAATATCCATTTTTCATTTTCTACATGAAAATGCTGTGATGCCTAATTTCACTTAAAATAATTGACTTTAGTTTTTAGTGTTTTTGTTTTTTAGACAAAATAGTATAACATTTTAACATCGATTTTATTTATCGGACTTAAAGGTATAGCGGAGGATCTTTCCAAATTTTAGATAAGACCCGCCCTCTCCACTTTTTGAAAAGTTTGATTGATTCACCAGAATGATTGACAATTAGGAGGACCAATAATATAGGTTACCCACCAGGAAGTAAAACATCCTCCGCTATACCTTTAACGTGAAAATAATTTATTGTACTGGCCATAATTTTAATATTGCTACATCCTAATTTTTTTTGAGCCTTGCATTTGTTTAAAGTAAGGCTAACAAGCATTTAGAGCTGAGAATGACTAAACCTTCAACAATTAATTAATCACATAATCACAATTTTAATAAGACATCAAAGTCAAATAGATTATTTTATATGTGTGTCCTATCTCACAGCTCAATTTTGCTCTTAATATACTGACTGTAAAAGTGGTATATGGTGCACTGCATAATGTGAAATTATGGTGAGGATTTATAAAATTAATTAAGAGCAAACAGCAGCTGTTCCTGGATTACATTTTTATCTTATCACATTTTATGCAATTATTATATGTACAGTAATACTAAAGTTTGCTCAATTAACTTCTTTGATAACTGTCTGAACACAATTACACTGGCAACTGTACTAAAGTGTTAATGAATTTCATTATCAAATATTATCAGTGATCTGTTCTATATGTTGGACCTCGTGTTTTTTTTTGGTAAATTAACTACACATATTAACGCCCAATATGAAGTAAAAGTCAATGTGAGCTGTAAATTTGTAGCCATCTAAAACTAGGTGAAAAATTCAATAATTTTTGAGGTCGTGTTTGTTTAGTTCATGTGAGTATTGATGTGTTTGCTTACAGTAAGGATTCCTGCTATGTTTGCCATCATGCCGTTCCCCATCTTGCGTTCGATGATGTCAAAGGTCGTCTCAGAGTTCGAGCAGGGTGAGTGGCTCTCTGAAAATCACTGTTCCAAAGCAAAACTCATTCAGCTTATTCATGCTGGTGATAAGAGCTCTTCTCTGCTCAAGAGATGTGTTTTTGTGTGACTATGCACCGCAAAGGCATTTAAAAGGCAAGTGGTGTTAAATTTAAGAATCCTTATGTGAAATGTAAATTAAAAGTAGTTTTGTTTGCACTTTTACCCTGTATGCAGTCTTCCTTTGAAAAGACAATCATGTATTTTCCTTGTTTACCCTCTCAGGAGCGCTGTTTGCCTGTGTGGCTTTTATGGAAAACCTGTGCAGCAACGTGTCCTCTGCGGTTTTTAGCAAAATCTATGCGGACACTGTAGCATGGTGTCCTGGCTTTGTCTTCCTGTTGGGTGCTGGACTCGGTCTCATTCCCATAAGTCTACTGGGGTAAGAGCTGCTCTGAAACATAACCAGTTACTGATCTTTATAGAATGCTGAAATGTCTAAACCGTGCACTTTAAAATGAGTGCTGATTATATAGCACTTTGGGTATGAGAAAAGCGTGTTATTAATACATGTTATTATTATTATATCAAATTAAAGCATTTTATAGAGGCTTCATAAATTGGAATAAAATGTAATTATTTTTAAGATCCAGAGATTACTTGGTTATCCTGTTACTGGCAGATGCCAGATCTTCTTTAATCACTTATCACTATGTTTGTAAAAATCTGGTAACTTATTAGTACCTATATTAAAATTCTACCCAATACCAATAAGCAAATAATTATTTTCACTTTAGGGCTGATACATGTCTGATGTTAAAACTCTACGCTTTTATGTAAACTTTTGTTTATAAATTAAATATAAAACACTAAAAACTAAACTCAGTCCATTTTAAAGTGCCACTATTATGCTTTTTCGAATATGAGCTTTCTTGAATAGTATAATATAGCGGTTTGTGAATGTAAAGTGTCTGCAAGGTTTGTAGCTGAGGCCTCATGTCATCATGAAGATAAGGCATTGTTTTCTGCGGTGAAAATTCATTTTGCATGCACTTCCAAAGAATGATGACGTGCACTGGAATTGATATGGAAAATCTGACGCAATCATTCGTAACACTGTATATCAAGCACTGATGATTCAGATAATTCAGATATGGTAATAGGCATTTTGTTTCCGACACGCAACAACTGACTGGGCCGTCTGACCAATCAGAAATCGTTTTCATGCTCTTTGAGAAATGAGGTGATGTGCAATGCATATTGTGAGAAAATTACAGTGTTTTTTAACCTTATATGCATGTAAACCTAAGGTAGGAGACCTCCAAAACAAAATTAGGAACCTTTAAAATAGCAAAATATGGGCACTTTAAATTATTTTATTTTATTTTTTTATTCTTTATGTGATTATTAGATGGCGGCAAGGATAATCTAAACATAAAAATATAGGAAATTGGCATAAGCAATTAAATATCCAATATCAGCCAATACCAATACATTAAAAATGAGTACTGCTATACTGTGCATTCCTACTTTTTTTTTGTAATATGACTGACTTCCACAATGTCTTTCTTATTTAAATTATGTTCAGTTTTGTTTCGTATGATATGATTTTAGGTCAGGAAAACACCTTGTTGGACCCGTAGGTCTTATTCTTAACCTCTAAGCATGGTTCTGTACTTCCACGAACATAGGCTATAGTTCCTCATTTACATTTCCTCTTTCCCATTTTGCATCTGCTGCTTGTATTTGTTATACATGAGGGTGTGTAGTTAACAATGCTGATTCATTCTGACTCTGTGTCTCACTCCAGCATACTTAGGTGTTCTCATCCATTGGATTCTAATGACACTCAAGCACTCTTATCAGACGATGGGACTGAAGCTTCAGATGACCCACCTGTAGCTTAAATCCAAAGGGAGTTCAAATACCTCAGTCATTCACCTCGATTCCCCTGTGTGTTTCTTTGCTTTCCTCATACCGACACAGGGAGATAAACTAAGAACTGGACACAACTGAGCACATGTGCAACAGAGCACTCTGTTCAAGGCAAAAGTCTGTTTCAGTCACTGCCATTTAAATGCAGTATATGATAATTGTGGTTTTAGGGAAGACCACAATAGAAGGGAACATAACTTTATATTTCTAAAGGGAAATATATTTTATAATAATAATGTAATAATAATTTCAGCAAAAACTAGGTTTGCATTTCTTAAAGGAAATATTAGTAGCTTGCAAGGCTGCAACAAAATAGGATTACAGTTTAAGGTACGGTAAATTGAGGTTTAAGGCTTTGGTTCTGTGTCGCCCGCAAACAAGAATCAATGCGTATTAACTGTGAAAGGCTTCTATAAATGTTTAAATCTATGCAATGAAGACTAGACCAATCATAATTCAGTATGCAAATAGATGTAAGAAAGAAGACCAGTCAAATTTAGTATGCAAATATAACAATGAAATCATCACTGGCAATTTTCTTTAAAGAAATGTATGATTAATTAATGAAAATCAAGGTTTGTATGTTATTTTGAATTCATTAATTGCAGAAGTGTATTAATTGGAGATTTAATGTTTAAGAAATATCAGTACATTGCTGCCTTACAAGTACAGTAATTATCTAAAGTTTGGACTGATGTGCAATACGTTCTATGTGCAATCTACCATTCAGCTTTTCTGAGCCTGTTGTCCTGTGTGGTGTGGTGGTAAATTGCTGTGTTGTGATACACATTCTATTCTCCAAAAAAACATGTAGAAAAACAAATCGATTGGTGTAGATCTGTTTACTTTGTTTGGAGCCTTAGCAGTGGAAAAAGGGGATTTTTGAGTACTGGGTAGATCATTCAGGTGATTTTTTGTACGTATTTTTTTGTATGTATACCCCATACTTGTGCTCCTGTTCTGAAACTACCTTGTTCAGCACATGCGCAATAGGAAAGCATACTGAACTTACTACTGAAACAAACCAGTCCACCTCATTTATTTACACAAACATGCTCAAATGTATAGAAATTCAGTATGGAAACAAAGTTTTTTTTATTATGAATTAAAAAGCTATAAATCAAATGGCTGCTGCTTTGAGTTGGTCTGTCAATTTTACAGGCTTTTACAGGCCCACTGATGTGTTATTAGCAACATACTAATTCTGCTTTCCAGGCCTGGATAGAAATTATTATTATTATTTGTTATGATCAGCTAATTAATTAGCTAATTTAGTGTCTGTCTGCCAAATTAATTAAAATATTTTTTTCTTTGGAGTCCAGTCTTTTAAAAAACCTTAACAATTATCCTGAAATCACGAACTGGAAAAGTAAATTCAATAGTTAGAGGATGTGGGAACCCTGCATGTATACCACTATTGTCTTAATTAAAAATTTTGGTTAGATAATTACATTTTCTGTGCGCTTTATCATCGTGGCCTGAAGGTGGCAGTATATATACATATATAAATACGGCAGACAGAAGGTAGACTATTGTTGAATGAATCTCATACTAGCGTAGGCTACTACTCTTACTACTTTTATTTACCTTATCTTTCTATGGCAGAAATAGTAAGAGTAATATGCGGTTCCGAATTCAGCATTTATATGTCTAGGCAAAGTTTGAATTTGATCAATTTTGAATTGATTGGTTGTTTAAGGTCATAAAAAAAAAAAAAAATCTGACTTTTATTTAGCCTACACTCATGATAGGCTATATGATTTTTTGTTAACAATTTAAAAAAAAAAAGATTATAAAACAATTTGATTTTTAAGCAAAAAGTAACAGTGGAATATATGATGCAATACATTTTTGTTCTGAGAAAAATAAACAGTGTGAATACACAATGGAAATTTGAAGTGCCCAAAAGTGGTGATCAAAAACACAACCATTCCAAAGAAAAATAGTGTGATCCTGTGTATAAATGCAGAAATCCACTGACGTCTGTCCTGTCACACCTCCCTGTGGATTTGATTTCCGAGCCCCCTCGTGATGAGAGGTCATAGATCTGCAGATCTTCGTAATTGTGCAGTCAGAGTGTCTGCCGGGTGAAAGTATGATAAATCTGAAGTGGAGGGGCGGTGGGCTTCTCTGGTTTCCAAACTGAGACTCCACATGCTCTACCTTACCACAGACTGCCGTCTCCCCCACACCCTCTGTTTATCTCCCTCTCTCATTTCTCTATTTTAATCTATGTATTTCTCCTTTTGCTTCTCCCCTTTCTATACACTCTCACCATCCATATACAGACACGTTTTGTATTATTTCATCTTTATTCAGATGCACACACACACATCCATGATTCACAACCCCCTGAACTTTTTGTGGCTGGCTTAGCCAGTTAACACTCGCACCCACATGCCACCCAGGGATGAAAAGCATCCACGCTCCTAACAAACAGTTGGACCCTTCCCTTAACGGACACATCTGGGGCTTGTTGGACACAGATGTTTCTGCAGGCCCACGCCCCACAACAGGGGTTAGAGGCACATGCTTGTGTCACATAAGGTAATGTGAACACTTTTTGCAAGCACTGCAACACACACTTAAAGGGACAGTTCACCCCAAAATTAAAATTCACCCACACACTTAACCTCACGACTTTCTTCTGTAGAACATAAAAGAAGATATTTTAAGAAATGTTTTTGTTTCTGTTGTCCTTACAATTTAAATCAATTGTCACCAAAACTGCGGTTACCAACATAAAAAAAAAATATATATATTTTGTGTTTCGCAGACATACAGGTTTGGAACCACATGAGGATGAGTAAATGATGACAGAATTAAAATTTTTCTGACAAACTATCCCTTTAAAAGCAGAACTGTGTAATATTTACACCAGGACTGTCACCGTACTATCTGAATATGCATACTACTTCCCTATTATATAGCAGGCGAAAAAACAGTGTGTGAAAAGAGTAGAATCGTAGCCTACACGGATGACTTACTACTTCAGGTGAGATTCTGAATTGCACATCTAATGGACACTTTAATAACCCATGAGGCCAGGAGAGGTTTTGTGAAAAGCAGTGAAGCAACACAACTGACACCTTTAAAGTCACATGACAAGGTACGTTCTGGTACGTTCAGATTACATACAGCTACCAGTGACATCAATTTTGTGATTTGCTAAATTTGTTGTTTCAGTATTTGTAAATACATTTTTCTTTGCTATACTGAAAAACAATGCTAAGCATTTTTATAAGTTTTAAAAGCTTTTATTGGCCAAAAAACATTCAATATATGCGAAGAGTGATGATTTACAGCAGGGGTTCTCAACACTGGACCTCGAGGGCCACTTTTCCTGGAGAGTTTAGCTCCAACCTTGATCAAACTCACCTGCCGTTAGCTCTCTAGTAATCCCGAAGAGCTTAATTAGCTGGTTCAGGTGTGTTTGATTAGGGTTGGAGTTAAACTCTGCAGGAAAGTGGCCCTCGAGGCCCAGGGTTGAGAACGCCTGATTTACAGTGTTGATCTTTCTTCTTCATAATCTCTGCAATTCTGCATGCTGGATATCAGCTTCTGGGCCAAATCCTGACTGATGGCGATCCATTCTTGCCTTATTAGTGCTTTGAGTTGATCACAATTTGTGGGCTGCTTGTCCACTCGCTTTTTGAGGGCTGACCTGCAGGTTCTCTATGGGAATACGATTCGGGGAGTTGCCAGGCCATGGATCCAAAATTTAAATGTAATGATCTCCGAGCCACTTCATTATCACTCTTGCCTTGTAACATGGTGCTCCATCATGCTCGAAAATGATCAAAATACAGATCATCAACAAATTTTTCCTGGATTGTTGGGAGAAGATGCTTTTGCAGGATGTTTTGATATGATTCTTTATTCTCAGCAGTGTTTTTGGGCATAATTGTGAGAGGGCCCATTCCCTTGGATGAAAAGCAATCCCACACATAGATGGTCTCAGGATGCTTTACTGTGGGCACAACACAGGACAATCGTTTTTCCAGATATGCCAAAGAGTCGTAAGGGGGCTTCACCAGAACAAATAACTTTGCACCAGTCTTTTGCTGTCCAGTCCTTGTACTTCCTGCAGAATTCTAGTCTGTCCTTAATGTTTTTCTTGGAGAGAAGTGGCTTCTTTGCTGCCATTCTTGACACCAGGCCATTGTCCAAATGTCTTTGCTAACTGTGGGGCACAAAAGAAGCTGTCAGGACAGTGTGAAATGTTAAAATGTAGCACATTTTGATGGGTGTGATATTATAGTGTGAGGCTTTATAAGCTCCAAATCTACCTCAAACTCTAAACCATACCCTTAAAACCAGCAACACATTACTGTAGGCTACCTTATGCGAGAGAGAATGTAGAATTTTAACATAAAAAAAAAAGAGATAATAATTAACAACTCAGGCTCAAGTAGAAGTCAAGAGGCGCTGAGTAAACCTAAAGAAGATAGACTGATATTCTCCAGTGGGCTGGTGTGTCAAGCTAGTAGTCTGTGGAACTGTTGGATTCTGGCAGCCGCATCTGTCTTGGACACTTCTCATGCTCTGCTGGCCAAAGGATTAAGTGTAAATACATATTCTGAGTAATGACTAGATAACTGCTGTAGTGCGTTTGCAGTATTTTACTATTGTGATTTATATCTTGCCATTGGATGGGTTCATCCACTACACCTAGATCAGAACCAGGACAGCTATGGAGAGTGTCTCAGGTCACTGAGAGCATGCCAGCGCAATTCACAGAGAAATTATCTTCTGCTATCAGAGGCCGTAATGAGAAGAATGCATTTAAAACCTCATTGGTTTGAACGTTAGCCAACAGAATTAATTTTGGATACTGTGGTACAGTCGAATATTAAATGTCTGTTAAAATGAAATCTGTTTAATGAAAACATATTATCATTGTTATTATGTTGTAAATGTTAAAATTAGCACTGACAGTGTATACACTTGCCAGCCACTCTATTAGGTACAACTTGCTAGTACTGGGTTTGACCCACTTTTGCCTTCAGAACTCTCTTAATTCTTTGTGGTGTAGATTCAACAAGATGCTGGAAACATTCCTCAAAGATTTTGGTCCATTTATATCTGAAAGCATCATGTAGTTGCTGCAGATTTATTGGCTGCACATCCATGATGTGATTTTCCTATTCCTCCTCATCCTAAAGGTGCTCAATTGGACTGAGATCTGGTGACTATGAAGGCTATTTGAGTATAGTGAACTCATTGTCATGCTCAAGAAACCAGTTTGAGATGATTTGAGCTTTGTGACATGGCATGTTACCCTGCTGGAAGACGCCATCAGAAGATGGGTACACTGTGGTCATAAAGGGATGGACATGGACATACTAATGAGACAAGAGTGTGCCAAGAAAACATCCCCCACACCATTACACCACCAGCAGCAGCAGCCTGAACCATGTGATAGGATGGATCCATGCTTTCATGTAGTTTATGCCAAACTCTGACCCTACCGTCTGAATGTTGCAGCAGAAATTGAGACTCATCAGACCAGGCAACATTTTTCCAATCTTCTATCCAATTTTGGTGAGCGTTTGCGAATTGTAGCCTCAGTTTCCTGTTCTTCGCCAACAGGAGTGGCACCCAGTGTGGTCTTCTTCTGCTGTAGCTCATCTGCTTCAAGGTTTGATATGTCGCGTGTTCAGAGACGCTCTTCTGCAGACCTCGGTTGTAACCAGTGGTTATTTGAGTTACTGTTGCCTTTCTATCAGCTCGAACTCAGTCTTTTTCCCTTTTGTTTCCCTGTAGCTGAAAGGTCAAAACTTTGTGTTTTAGTTCTCTTGTCGCTATACTCTTTGCTCTCCCCATGTAATTTCTTACAGCCTTGTTTGTATTTAGCTGACGCTCTAGCAGTGGGTGAATGCTTTGTGCCTCACCCATAATTACAATGTTTCAATGCCCTGCAGCTTTGCTCTGTGGGAGGGTGAGCTTCACTTACTGTAGCTCACTATATCACTGCAAAGACAGAGAGGATACTACGTCTGTGTCTAATAATTGTGTAATTGTGTGTTCTCAGTATACATCTGTTGCATGTAGCTAACAATTTCTCTTTCTTAATGACAAGATACTGTAATTTTGTATAATGTTAGTTAAACACAGAGTGCTTATATATGACCATTGACACTGAAGACTGGTGTAATTGTGCTGAACATTCAGCGTTGATCAGAGGAATAAATGACCATTTCAAAATATTAAAACTGAAAACATTAATTGAAGTAATAATTCACAGTATTGTTTTACTGTATTTTCGATAAAATAAATGCAGCCTTGGTGAGCATAAGAGACTTCTTTCAATAACATTCTTACAGACTTGTATATATCCTCCAATGTTTCTCCTTTTGTGTTCACGGAAGAAAGAAAGTCCAACAGGTTTGGAACAACATGATGGTAAGGAATAAATAATGAGAGAGAATTTCCATTTTTGGGTGAACTGTCCCTTAACCTAACCATTTTGTCCAGATTTTATTTATGCAGCTCATGTTTCAATGCCAGCAATAAACTCACCATGAAAACCAGCACCATCTCACATTGCCAGAATATGTGGAGGGTCCTGTTCCTTGCTTCTGTCTCCCATCTCCTCTCTAACCACATTGGTGTTACAAATTGACAGACTATTTATTTTCAATCTCAAATATAGATCAGCACGCTACGTTTCAAAACCACAGGCCCGGTCCACTAGGCCCGGCTGTCTCTACTACTCAAACCCAATCTGAGGCATCTCAAGGCCAGCCCACCTCTGCCGTTCTGCCCCAGAAGGAGTGAGTCTCATGTGGACCTCAGGTCAGTCCAGGCACAGCTGCTTCATCTCCTCTGACAGGCGACATTGTGCTGCCAATCTAGTCCTTTTTATAACGCAGAGGAGGAAACCATCCAAGGAAACCTTTCGTGTTTTGAGAGCATTACTTTCTTGATGTCTCGGTTGTGGTTTGTATTTAGGAGACTGATGAAATAATTTTTATGCACTGTGCAAAAAGATATAAAGGTAACATTTTAATCATAATCAATGCAGAGGTGCAGGATGGAATCGTAGAAAGCAATAGAAACCAATGACAAAATTATGTCTGTGCTTTATTTAGGTGAACGTGATTTCACCAAGTACAACATAACTCCGTTACACTCAATGACGCTATGATCTACTGTAAATGCTGATTATGAGCAATATATATTTAAATCTGCAATATTATGATTCACAGCACTCTTCATGCACAACAGTCATGAAAAGGTTAGTGTGTCAATCAATAAATATTTAATTCCTATCTCGTCTGTGGGACCCTTCATGCTAAGTGCCATGATTTCCTGCTTCATCCATACAGTTCAGTTCCTGCTCAGCTTGGGTATAACAAAGAATACAAGCCTTAGGTTAACATTTTATTTAATTTTTTTAACATGGCATGCATATATATATATATATATATATATATATATAAAATATGACACACACACATACAGAGTGTTGGGAAGGTTACTTTGGATAATAGATTACAAATTACCTTATTTTATATTACATTTGATCACTTTTCTAAATTTCTAACAAATGTCTTCTACTGTTAATCACAGGGTAAGCAGGGTTAACCTTACAGTAGTATTCAACACAAATTACTGTCAGACTTGAATTAAGATTATAATAATTTAATTTTAAAGCACAGCCATCACAAAATCAGACTTTAGCACCACCTTTTTACTTTGTGATCGTTCTGAGGTTAAATACAGATTTATGCATGAAATGATTTTTAATTTCCAGCACTTATAAAACATTTTTATCACTCGCAACTCTCAGACAATGTTTTTCTCCAATGTTTTAATGTTTTTCTCCAATTCATGTTGGCCACAATTATTGGCACTCCAAGAATTTTTTATGAGTAAAATGTCTCTGAAGTATAATTATTCCCATTAAAATGTCTTAGCACACCAGGGTGACTAGGAACATGAACTTGTCCAACTATGACTTCTTGTTTCACAGGAGTATAAATATGAGGAAACACAATAGCCAAATTCCCTTAATCATATATCACAATGAGTAAAAACCAAAGAATATAGTTCTGATGTGCAGCAAAAGATTGTTGAGCTTCACAAAATAGAAAGTGGCTGTAAGAAAATAGCTAAAGCATTGGAAATTCCCATTTCCACCATCAGAGCAATAATTAAAAAGTTTCAATCAACTAAAGATGTTACAAATCTGCCAGGAAGAGAACGTGTGTCTATATTGTCTTAATGGCCAAAGACTCTTCAAATATCACAGATGGAGAATAGCAGAAATTACTTGAGTCTTGGGGCCAGAAAGCCTAAAACATTTTATCACCTACATCACCACAAGTTGTTTGGGAGGGTTCAAGAAAAATCTTCCTTGCTCAATATACAGAGGTGGACAAAGTACACAACTTTCTTACTTGAGTGAAAGTACAGATACTACTGGTCAAATATTACTCCGTTACAAGTAAAAGTTGTAAGGACTGATTTTTACTTAAGTACTTAAAGTACAGAAGTATTCGTTTTTAAAAGTACTTAAGTATCAAAAGTAAAAGGTAAATGCATTGTTTTATTATTGTTGTATGTAATACTGTACCTAATGCCTCTGACTCTATGCCTGCCTATACCTACGCTCAAATCAATATTGAATTTATTTCTAGAACTCAGTTCCAGTAGTGGGATTGAATGTGAGATTAAATAAGTGGACACAATAATGTTCACAATATAGTGTCCTCAAATAGTGCCCTATTTAAAGTTTTTTGGCTTTTAGTATGAATATGTTAGCATTGCTGTTATCTATATCTATAAAGTGTGCTCAAAACAATGACAAAATTTGCATTTAGAAGACCAAACCCAATGTTGAAAATGAAAACCAGGTTGATGTCAGAATCCAACGTCAGATTGATGTTAATCTCCAACATTAGACAGACGTTGTATTGTTGTTGAAAATGAAAATCGGTTTGACGTCAGAACCCAACTTTGAATTGACTTTCATTTCATATATATATATATTGACAGAGATGGATAGTTATATTATAGTATTATTATAGCCGATATTATTCTATACTATTTTGTCTAAATAATATTAAAAATAAAACACAAACTATTTTTTTTTTTTAATACTACAAGTGAATTAGACAGCACACACAAATGTACGATTGGAACAATGAAGAGTTTTCATTTTTTGATGAACTATTGCCACTATTCAAAAGTTTGTTTGCTAGAAAAATGCTTCTTTTCAAGATAAACCAGTTTTTCTTTACTGTTTTTCTTTACCGCAACAATGGTATTCCTTGAAGAACATATAGTTATGCTTTTCATCATCTTTTATCACAAGTTCATTGCATAGGCATGTTGGCCGAAAACTGCCCTGTTGTCATAAACGTTTTGGATCCATTCAACCCTTGACACTCTCTCCCTCCCATCCTCCATAGATCTAATGTGTATGACATTTTAAACCATGTAAAGTCTGTTTTGCCTATGTAAAGTGATTACCGAGGAATTCTACTGGAATAATGTCATGACTTTAGTTCCAGAACTAATTACTGTACATGATGATGAATAGTCAGGTTTTAGTGAAGCAGCTGACTGTATACAGACAAGATAAGGGCTTTACTCCTATAAAAGCATTATCGCACTGCAACATCCTCCCTAAACATATTTCTGATGGCTCCACTGTCTCAGTCCCACGCTCTGATTTGTAAAAACTTTGATGTGTAACAATAACAGGTGTTATTACTTGATTATGAAAGAACGTATAAGAGCTTGTGTGATAGACTGTTTAAAAACCTTTTCAACATTCTTTTTGAAACCCACTCTGGCTTTTCTTGTTTTGAGGATGGTTAACCTTATAAACCTCTTCAACAGCTGTCTGATTCACTTCCTACATCGGACAAACTCCAAGGATGTGTCGGCCTCTGTATAAAGATTGTCTCTGAGTAAAACAGAGGAGTTACCAGCTTTGATATGTGATTTATTGCACAGCAGAAGAATTTGTCCCCCGCCCTTTAGTTACCAGCGTTTCGCTTTATATTTTATTCCTGCTGGTGGGTTGAAGAAATGTGACGAGGAGAGAAATGATGAATGATGAGATTTGCTTCCTCCGCCTCGCTAAACTAAAAGTCATCTATGCATATAGAACGGAAATGTTTTGCTTGTGTTCAACATGTGGACTGGACTCATATGGCACACATACTTTGTCGAAACATATGCCACCTAAAAACAACACTGCCAGATTGGACCCTTTTAAAATATCAATATGCGTTGTAATGTCAAACTTAGATGAGAAAACTTTATTCATTATAACTTATCCAAAGGAGAGAAAATGATTGAAATAAATAACTAAATTGCTAGCCTGGGAAAACCCAGACAACTTCCGGCAAATTTAGATTTGCTCTGCAAGTAGTCTGGCAAAGAGCTCATTCAAGCCCATTTCTAATCCGTCGAAATCGCGGCACCAATCAGAAACGTTGGGGCGGGCTTTACACAATGACGATCGCTCTGATTGGTTATAGGTCTATCCAATTGCGCCAAGAGGTATTTGAGCGACGTCCGTTGGTGAAGCGCAAATGCATTATATTCAAATTGCAAACACATGAGGACAGTCTCCATGAAAGACCCACTGGCAGATGAACGTGCTACTACATTTCTCTCTGAAACGGTAGGAAATTAAATTAGATTTAATAGAGGATCAAGGGTTAACTGTGGCAAGATGATTGACAGGGCAGTTTAAGTGACAGGATGCACGCGACAGATCCGTCCGATAAAGATGACGAAGTAGTATGTCCCAAAGCTTGCCTACTTTTTTGCTACAGCTACACATTCAAAAGTAAATACCTTTTCTTCACAAAAAGAGTACATACTTTTATGGCGTAGTTTAACTTAGACGAATTGGGACGCAGCATATGGCTTTACACGATGACGATCGCTCTGATTGGTTTTAGGTCTATCCAATTGCGCCCAGAGGCATTTGAGCGACGTCCGTTGGTGACGCCCCTTTGGAAATGAGTTATTAATGAAGCTTTGCCAGACCATAACTCAGTTACTACTGAGAATGGTCTGGTTTTAACCAGGCTACTAAATTGCTTGACTGAGACAAATTTTGTTTTTACTATAGTACTTTTTAATGTTTTTATTTTTACTATGGTATATTTTGCATGTCGTGTTAGCAGACACCTTCGTCTTGTTGTATTGTGTTGGTTTAGCAAAATCATCTTCTGAAGTCTATTAGAGATATAGAGTGTATACAGACCGGTTTTGACAATTCCAACATGGCTAGTGGCTTAGCGACCCATTGAAACAGCGTCCATGTATATATATCTATGGTTCCAACCTTGTAACTTTGCGATGCTATTTGCGAGTGTTTGTTTGAACTATGGTATCGGGATACGGCGAATCGTTGAACTACGTTGGTAATGATTGAACTAGCGACCAGTTGACAAACAATGCTTTCGGGAAACGCACCCCAGATTTGTTCAACTGTCCATGATCACAATACATACTTTTCCCAGTATAATTCATTCCTATTCACAATAGTTTAAGCCACAATCTAAAGCCATAAATATGAAGTCTATGTTTTCCTATAATGATGCCACTTTTTGAAAGATGATGCCATTGAGGAACTGGCATTTGTCAAATTAATATTTGACCTACCTTTTTGTGCTTTATTGTCTCAGATACTTTTACATTGTTTATATGATGTTATTAAATAAAAACAGTTAAATTAAATAAAAAGGAGATATTAGGCTACAATAAAAATCAAATCAAAATTTTAAATTCACCACTGTTGACGTAAATATGATATTAATTCAGTATTATTAGAATTGCCCTCGCTTTAAATTATAATTTTTTCTGCCACTGCTTGTATTTCCGATAAACAAGTCCCCTAGTATTATATTTCTTATTTATGTTAGTTGCATTATAAACCTTTGGCAGTGAAGGGCACGTGGAGGAAGAGCTCAATGGTAAACTTTGTGGATACTTAGTTTCCTGTTGTTTATAGTAGCCAGGCCAGCCTCAATAGAAAATCACCACTCAAACCACACATCCATCTAATTTCGGATGAATATGGGTGGATCTAACAAAGACATGGATTGCGTGATGCTTTCATATACGCCTTTCCTCCATGTGATGTGTTTTCATTGCCTGACAATCAGTCCTGTGGCCTAAACGGCTGTCTCACAAGCGCAAACCAAACAATGCGCCCCGCTCAGAAAATCCCTGCACCACAGCAGGGCACTGGAGATGTTTCCTGCTCTTCCAGAGCGACTGTGGCCACATCATCAATGCCAGCTTGCCGTTTCGGTACTGTGGGGTTTTGACCGAGACAAACTCAGTTCCACAAAGTCAAAGTATTGTGGTTTCTGATGGCCCTCCATTCCTGATACTGTTCCTGGTTCCACCCAAAGTGGAAAACTATCAACCACACCCTGAATTGACCCAAACAACACAGCACGGCATCATGGGAACCACCCCGGTGCACATGGCCCCACTTCCGTAAATGCCTCCCACAACTTCCCAAACACACTCACACAGATATTAATAACTTTTACCCGTTTTCCTGGTGTCAGAAGAGCGAAATGCTCCCTCTCAAACACATTTCCTCCTTTCCAAGACGCCAAAATTCTCCCCCCTCCTTTGTTGCCTCCTGCCTCTGTCTGTGGTTTCCTTCCAGTAGTGCAATAATAATAAGCTCAGCATTTCCCTTGATGCACCTGGAGCTCAACTGTTTTACTGACATGCTCTGCAGGATGGGTTTATAAGAATAAAAGAAGAATTACACAGGTGGCGATCACTTTAGGCTGTCCAGTCAGCCAAATCTTTGTGTTTTGATGTATTTATTGGTGTTCGTGTGAATCTATCGTGTCAGCATGAATCGAGCACTCAATCAACAAAGGACCATATCAGGAGCAGATGAGGTTTTCATCTCACCATCAGCCTCTGTTTGATGTTTATCGGACAGCTGTGAGTGAGGACACCTTAACCTCCTGCCAGATCCCTCTCTGGGTTTTGGCAGTTCATTCTAATAGAGAGGTGAATAAATATTGACACTTGCTGTGAATTCCAGGGGTTCCCTAACTGATGTAATGTTAACACTATAAGAATAACACAAGATTCATTAATTTCTTTATTTTGGCATAATTTTTCAGTGCAAGATGCAATGACTCTAATGGTATATTGGCTTTGATACTATAATGGTTCTAAAATTATCATGATATAATTTTTCAAGAAAGATTATGTTTCTATTTTGCTGATTACATTCAAATAGATTTTCATTGTATAACTTACATCAGTTTCTTACAGGGTTGTGTTGTGTGCCATTGAGAATTGAATTAAGAATGCTTTGTACATCAATTTCAATTTTTTTTTTTTACAATTTAAATCAAGGTTTCAAACAGTATTCAGAATTGCAATTTGAATTTGAATTAAGAAGTAGAATTTCAAAATGAATTGAAATTCAAAGATATTCATTTAACTATTTTTTAACTAAAAAAAGCTTTAACATTGTTTGAAAGTTTGAAGATCCTTGAACTTGGATGGATGGATGGATACTTCCGTGTTTCCCATTTCACAGAATGCGACTGTTTGAATTGCAATCTGATCAGTCCCAAAACAAAAAAGCACTCACACTGTAAACAAATATATGATCAATAATTTATAACAGCATGTTTTTTACATTGCTTTAACCATTGTTAAAGCAATTTTCATCTTCTTTTTCTTTTTTCTTTTTTTTTTTTTTAAATGATAAAAGATTCAACTTTTTTTACATCAGTTTAATGCAATTTAAGTTGAAATGATTTGAACATCCAAGTTGATTTTACTTGAAAGGCCGCAACTTCTTTTTTACAGTGTACATGTATAAGCTCATCAGGAACAATAGTCTGACAAAAAAATGGAAAAGAGTGTAATATCAAAGCCTCATTCAGATATTAAAATAAAACAATATGTAATGTTCCTACTTGTACCAATTTGTTGGCAGCACTAAATGCAAAAAGTGTCAAACGTTTTTAACAAGTCTCAAACTGACAAGGGACCCATGCGATCAGCAGTGCGTGTCTCTGCCAAAACGACAAATAAAAGAGAAGAGGAAGGGTGGTCTTTGAACGAAGAGAGAAAATAAACTTACACTGTAACAATAGCTGAATATTTTTACATTTTGGTGAGGAAAGCATTGGACTTTGCTTATTAACACATGAAAAGCATGTGCAAAGGATGAAGTGTTTCTTGATTCTTTTCTGAAATAATATTGTTGACAATTTGTTGGCAATTTTTTGTGTCTGGCTAGATGTCGCATTCTTTCCTTGCACTGAAACACACGGCCTCAAAATGAGTTTCACAGTAAAATCAGTCAATTAGAAGTGAAGCCTTCACAGTTTACTGACTTTATGCAGCCATTTTTTGGTGTGTGCAGTGTCCCGAAATATTTTCAGCTGATATTTTTAGTTTGTCAGCATGAGTGCGTAACCCAGGAGTGGTCAGCTTCTGATGTGTGCATGGCCTGTCGCTGTATTTAGAGTGAAAACACCATACAGCATTTTACCAGATCATCGCACACTATTCCCACTGCAAATTAGAGCCTGTGCTGTGCCCCGGCTTTTTAAACTTTCTTTCTCCGGTGCTGTTAAATGGAAACATGTGGCAAATCCATATACAAACACACAGTGCACATACAAACTCATCCATGCACACAAATGAAGTCTCATGATTGCATAAACAGAGACACAAACATCATGCCTCAGTAATGAGTACAATCTTTTATTTTTCTTGTTAAATATGGTTTCTGCTGGATGTGGAAGCAATTTCTGTCATATCAAAGATTTGGAAAGACCATGAGAGTTGCTGTGAAATGAATTTCCAAATTTTCCAAAAAGGTAACAGTGCACAGCCACCCACTCTGAAGTGTTAATCCATTTTAATGCTTGGCTGCTGCATTTTATGTCAATTAATAGTTGCCTTAGGGAAATAAAAATCATTACTCTGAAGTATGATTGAACATACATGTCATATACACCTAGGATAACTTGAGGGTAAATCATGGGTTAATTTTCATTTTGGGGTGAACTAGATTTTAAAGGGCAATTAACACCTAACAGGGTGGACTCGGTTTGAGGGACAAAAGTTTATTGGTTTCACACATTCATTCATTTTTATTTTTTTATTATTTTTTTAAATATACATGCACATTTATTTTAAAGTGAAGTTGATTGGAGACATGGGAATTTGTCAGGTGCTTCAATTTTTGTTAGTTTTTTATGCATAACCTTCGCTACGGTTGCGCCTGCCGTCCACACATAGGCTACTCTGGATGAATTTAGGTACTAATCTTAGGTACTATCTTAGGTACTAATCATTATGAATTTGTGTTAATTGGGGTATATTGATGCATGGAAAATCATGTGGCATGAAAGTTGATAAACAGTTTATGTTAAATATTCAGTATTGTTTCATGGGGGGCATAAAATCCACCAAACTACACAGGAATGACCTGAACGTGTGCACAAGTTGCACACACACAACTTTTATGGTACTTTTTATTGTACTTTTTTGACATTTGGGAGCTTAACAGCAATCATTATTTGTGTTCTTGCACATAGTGTCCATTTGTGTTGTCACAGGACAAAGTCATTCAGGTTTGCAATGACATGAGGGTGAGTAAATGGTGACAGAAAGTTAATTTTTGGGCGAACTATCCCTTTAAATATCACGTTTTGTTCTGGCCAATTTACATAATGTTATTTATATATTTGAATAATGGCCAAATTAGCACACACACACACAAAACCTTAGCATAACAAGAAAAAAAGATCCAAGTTTCGTCAAAAACCTCTGGTAAAATTATTCACATTAGGGATCGCAAAGGAAAAACCAAGTCCTAATTTTTTATTGTCTTATAGGTGTTAATTCAATTCTCAGTAACACTATGTACAATTCTAGCTCAGTAACCTTAGAGTAAAATGCAATGCATATGTGAAAGTAAAGAAAATATGATTGTCCTGTAATGAGGCTGCAAAAAACATAGGTAAAATGACGGCTGGGATTAAGTAGGTGCTAATGACAATGGAAAGGTCACCTGGTCCAATTAATGTGCTTTTATGGGGCTGAGTGAGACTTCTTTTACTATGATGTTACAGTCTTTGAGTGTGTGCGATCTCATTTGCTGGTGTGCTAAAGGAACACCTTCAGTTCTGCCAGACTGAAGTTCACTCGTTCTTCAGAATCAAAGGACTCGGTTTTGGCAAGGTGGCTGCGCTCCCTACTGTGTGCTGGTTCTTTAGTCCTCTCACTCGAGCTGCAGACAGGCATCAATCAAACCTCAGCCCGGGGCTCTTGCCATGAGAGAGAGACTGAAAGAGAAAGCGAGAGGAAGAATGAGAGATGTGGGAGAGAGTATAGAGCAGAGGTGATTGAGAGCTGGCTTTCCTCGCAGGCTTTTCTGGCATCTCTTAAGCATATCAGGCGAAACACTCTCAGTCATGCCAAGATTCTCCCCATTTCCCATGCTGGTGTCCTTCACAACCTCCTTTTGCAGTCTCCCTCTCTCTCTCTGCTGGGTACGGGGCCAGGTCAGTGCTCTTGTCAGAGCCAACTCACAAACACTTCATGCAACACTCTGAGTGCCTTTAAAAATGTATGCTTTCTGTTGAGTAATTGCAGTTCAGCACATGTTGTGAGGTCATTTAAACCTGTTCAAGCAGTAAATTTTCAGGGGTGCTGTGAATGATTTTACAGTGATGACAGATACTGTATATTGTTGTTCAGAACCATTGTAACATCTCAGATAGTTTGTTGTCTGTTGTGTTTACTGACCTCTAAATTAGATTAGCAAAATAATTAATTAATAAAAAAAAAATTACAAAAAAATTTAATAATGATTTAATTGTGAATTGTAAAAAAATAAATAAAAATAAAAACTAAATTATGATTAAAAGGTTAATTAGGACAACATGTTGGCTTTTTGTGTCATAATTATAACTTATGCTATAATTTTGACTTTTAATATCATAATTATGACTTATCTCATGAAATTGACTTTTTAGCTCTCAGTTATTACCAGTTTTCTTAAGTGGTGGAAATGGGCTTTCATAAACATAACAGTGGTCAATTCTTGTAAACTATATACCCCTTCATTTTTTTTTCACATTTTGTCATGTTGAATGTTAAAATACTTTAAATGACAACAAAATGACAACTTTAAAAGGAACAACTGAAATAAATATATTGCATAAGTATTTGTCCCTTAACTCAGTATTGTTGAAGCCTCAAGTCGTTTTTGGTATAATGCAACAAGCTTTGCATATCTGCATTTGGCGTTTTTCTGCCATTCTTCTCCTCAGATCCGCTCAAGCTCTATCAGGTTGAATGGGGATCCTCAGTGGACAGACATTTTCAGGTTTCTCCAGAGATGTTCGATTGATTTTAAGTTTGGGCTATGGCTGGACCACTCATGGACATTCACAGAGTTGTCCATAAGCCACTCTTGCATTGTCTTAGCTGTGTGAAGGGTCATTGTCCTGTTGGAGGTTCTGAATGCTCTGGACGAAGTTTTCATTAAGGTTAACTCTATATTTTGCTGCGTTGAGCTTTCCCTGACGAGTCCCCTAGTCCCGGCTGCTGAAAACCCCCCCCACAGCATGATGCTGCCACCACCACACACTTTTCTCCCATATACAGATCATGGAGCTCAACCAGAGGGACCATCAGCTTCTTGGTCACCACTCTAACCAAGGCCGTTCTCCATTGATTGCTCAGTTTGGCAAGGAGGCCAGCTCTAGAAATAGTCCTGGTTGTTCCAAACATCCTCCTGTACAGCTGAAACAAACTTTGTTGCATTATTTTCCTGTTAAAGCTGCTTTGAAACAATCTATATAGTAAAAAGCACTAAATAAATAAAGGTGACTTGACTTGACATTAAGGATTATGGAGGCTACATGCTACTGTGAACCTTCAATGCAGCAGATTTTTTTTGACAAAAACATAACAAAATGCGAGAAAATGAATGAGTATGAATACTGTTGGATGCAAGGCACTGTGTGTGTGTGTGTGTGTGTGTGTGTGTGTGTGTGTGTGTGTGTGTGTGTGTGTGTGTGTGTGTGTGTGTGTGTATATATATATATATATATATATATATATATATATATATATATATATAAAGTGCTAAACATGTCCCTAAATTACCCTTTGGCTGTGTACTTATGTTTTTTTATTTTTTTTTATACCATTTATATCAATTTACTGATCAATCCACATCATTGCTCTTAATCTCTCAGAAAACATGATGGCATTAGAGGAGGGATAGACAAATGAAAGGAGTGGAAGGGACCACAGAGTGTCAGCTGAACGGATGATCTAGACAAATGGGAACCACCTGTGGATCGCTGTGGTAATTTCTCACACTGTACACTGAGATGAAACATGGGATTGATTACTTAAACTACCCCTCTGAACTTGCAGTCCCTGGGGTGTTTTTATTTTTCAACCCAAAATGATCTCAAAATTAAGAGTTTCAGCCACAGACACTTTTTAGCAGAGCCAAAGAGATTATCCTCCAGATTTTGGCTCAATACTTGAATGCTTTTTGGCTTCCTCTCTCGGCTCCTTTTCCTGCCCCTCCCAAAAAACTGCAGCCCCCCCACCACAAACAAACGACGCAGAGCCACGCAAACAGATCAAATGCTTATTTATAGTTTAGTCTTCACTTTTTATGTTTAAAGACAAGTATAGGTTTACAAAATACATTTTTAAAGTTCTTAATATTTAAAGGAACAAGTTAAACTCTACTGACAGCATCTGTGACGTCATTTATCACAGACAATAATAATTCGCTCATTCCTTCATATATGATCAAAACAAAACAAAAACCCTCATACACTTACATAGAAGTTTATAGATCAAGTGTTCTATGCAGCATGTAGTATAAATAAAAGCACATATATAATTAATTATTTCATATAAAATGTTATTTAAGCCATGAAGTTGTCCTTTGAATCAGGCACGTGAATCAGTGGACGCTTTGGGTGCTCGAGCCCCAGCCCTTTTTTAAAATTAATCAAAAGTGCCCCTCTCAAACAAATATCAATGATAATATTGTGGGCAATAACATAAAATGCATTTGATTATAATTAACATGACAATGTGTACAAAACTAAAGTATGGTAACCTAAATTCACGATTATTTTTACGTTTCTGTCAGTCTGAGGTGTGATTGCCATAACGCGTTGCTATGGATTATGGGTATTGCTATTATGCTATGGGTATCAATCACTTGAGTGTGACTGTCTTGCTTCGGACTTGACTGAAAGGGTTAGTTCACCCAAGACAGTGGCTCAACCAAACGTTTATCAAGCAACGAGAATACTTTTTTGTGTGCAAACCTGTATTCCACAGTCTGCTCGGGAACCGATGCTCTCTAGCCAAATATGGTTCTTTCAGTGAGTAGGCCTATATGGCTCGACGGCAATTTTGTAACTTATTTTTTTCAATAATACAAAGTAGTGTGTCGACTCAATAAAAAATCAACATATTACATATTGTAAAATATTACACAATTCAGTGAATGTTTTTTTCTTGAATACATTTTTTTAATGCATTCTTGAGTGTATTGTGGGATAATAATTTTCCTGGTTTAAGAGCCCTTTCCACAAAAACGTGAGATGCAGCGTGCAGTGCAGTGACAAACAACATAGGTTCTCTAGACCTGTTTCAGCAAGACGCATTCCCAGCAGTCAAAGAAAAACATGTGAGAAACGTCTCTTAAATGGTAATTTAACAGGTAACCAATTATTTTTTTTTATTTTTTTTTTGTGGTAAGCAACATGCGGTTGATTCAATGCATAGGCTATAGTGTTTCTATAATAAGAAGACCATAAGTAAAGGCCAGATAACTCTGAATGAAAATTCTATTAACGTTACTGGAAGAACGTACAGAAATATACACTCACCTAAAGGATTATTAGGAACACCTGTTCAATTTCTCATTAATGCAATTATCTAATCAACCAATCACATGGCAGTTGCTTCAATGCATTTAGGGGTGTGGTCCTGGTCAAGACAATCTCCTGAACTCCAAACTGAATGTCAGAATGGGAAAGAAAGGTGATTTAAGCAATTTTGAGCGTGGCATGGTTGTTGGTGCCAGACGGGCCGGTCTGAGTATTTCACAATCTGCTCAGTTACTGGGATTTTCTCGCACAACCATTTCTAGGGTTTACAAAGAATGGTGTGAAAAGGGAAAAACATCCAGTATGCGGCAGTCCTGTGGGCGAAAATGCCTTGTTGATGCTAGAGGTCAGAGGAGAATGGGCCGACTGATTCAAGCTGATAAAAGAGCAACTTTGACTGAAATAACCACTCGTTACAACCGAGGTATGCAGCAAAGCATTTGTGAAGCCACAACACGCACAACCTTGAGACGGATGGGCTACAACAGCAGAAGACCCCACCGGGTACCACTCTTCTCCACTACAAATAGGAAAAAGAGGCTACAATTTGCACGAGCTCACCAAAATTGGACAATTGAAGACTGGAAAAATGTTGCCTGGTCTGATGAGTCTCGATTTCTGTTGAGACATTCAGATGGTAGAGTCAGAATTTGGCGTAAACAGAATGAGAACATGGATCCATCATGCCTTGTTACCACTGTGCAGGCTGGTTGTGGTGGTGTAATGGTGTGGGGGATGTTTTCTTGGCACACTTTAGGCCCCTTAGTGCCAATTGGGTATCGTTTCAATGCCACGGCCTACCTGAGCATTGTTTCTGACCATGTCCATCCCTTTATGACCACCATGTACCCATCCTCTGATGGCTACTTCCAGCAGGATAATGCACCATGTCACAAAGCTCGAATCATTTCAAATTGGTTTCTTGAACATGACAATGAGTTCACTGTACTAAAATGGCCCCCACAGTCACCAGATCTCAACCCAGTAGAGCATCTTTGGGATGTGGTGGAACGGGAGCTTCGTGCCCTGGATGTGCATCCCACAAATCTCCATCAACTGCAAGATGCTATACTATCAATATGGGCCAACATTTCTAAAGAATGCTTTCAGCACCTTGTTGAATCAATGCCACGTAGAATTAAGGCAGTTCTGAAGGCGAAAGGGGGTCAAACACAGTATTAGTATGGTGTTCCTAAATGAAGTTCCTAAACGCAAGTTAGGGAGGAGTGAGCCCATCTAATCTTTCAATCAACAGCCTGAGTATATAAGCAGCCGCTTACCTCTCTCTAGCATCAGCTGTTCCAGTATCCCTCCACCTCCCCAAACTCCACCTTCATCTCAGGTACCTTGCCCTTCAATTATCATATCCTACATTTAGCCACTGGGGGGTATATCAGAGCTCGAGTTGAAGCTGCTTCATCGAGCCCCTCTTCAGTGGACAGCAAGCCAAATAAGTTTAACCTAATATCTTAAAGATTTTATGGGCAAGCAAACTCGTTAATAATCCTTTAGGTGAGTGTACATCTACATATATGAAGCATCTTTAAAGTTCTGAGGTAGATTTGAAATTGCATTCAGAACTGCTTACATGGGGGTTTATATAATGTTAAATGTGGTCTGTGTGAAAGTGTGTGGTGTTTTATGCCTTTGTTGTCTAACACACACACATAACATGGATAAAGGACCAGGTGGGCCAATGTGTGTGTTCTAGGCCTATATTTTCTGTCTTGTTGCCACATCATAAGACTGTGAGACCTCTGACCACAACAAACTCACTTGAAGTTTGCGATCATTAGATGTTTTTTGGAGAGTTCTACGTCTGTTGAATGTCCCATCATGCTCAGTAAATTGACAGGCCTCAACACATGCCCCCCACTCCCTCTTTCTCTCACTCACACACACTCACACACACACACACACACACACACACACACACACACACACACACACACACACACACACACACACACACACACACACACACACACACACACACACACACACACACACACACACACACACACACACACACACACACACACACACACACAAAGTTAATTACAGCAGAAACATAGAGACCCACATCAGAAGAGCCCAATGTGCAAAACCAAAACTGGGAACAATTCACTGTGATTTAGTGGGGGAAAAATAATGAAACCATGGGACTCATAAAATGGCCACCTTTATGGTTTTTATGGGATCTGTGGTGATCACCCCAAAAAATCGGAATATTTTCATGAGGAAATTGTAGTTTTGTGTAATGTTTAGAAATTGTATGAAATTTATTCTGAAATACAAATCATGATAAATGACTGGGTACAGAGGAAATACTTATCTGTGTTTCGTTTCATGCTGGCTTGTGGGTTTATTTCATGTTTCAAGAGTGGATATAATCGTCAGATCCAAGTTCTACATCTCGAACCTTTTATCTGACAGCTGTGAGCCATTACGTTCAAATCAAACATGTCGAAACATTTTTCAGCTATTATTTCCGGCACATGAATCCACACAAACACAGAATGGTGCTGTTAGGCTATTGTTAAAGGTGACATCATGAAAATGTACTTTTTCCATGTTTAACCAACCCAGAAAATGTGAAAAGTGACAACCCAGTAACTTTGTTTTGGTAAGCCTTTCACTGCAAGCATGTCAACAAATAAGCCTATCAGATTTCGCTCCCCTCCTGACACAAGGGGATCTTATTATAATATTACCACCCCTTAATCTGCACGTTTCCACCCAAGGGGCCGCCATTTGGTTTACAACAGTGAAACCAGTTCTAACGCAATGGCAAAAGTTCGAGCAAAGCATGCAAACTGTTCTGTCGCTGGCTGCACAGACGAGTACAGAACACTATTTAGAGTCCCAGCCAGCCTCCAATGACACAAGAGAGTAACGCTAGTGGATTCATTTTATTTTCAACGGAAATCTACCAGAAACAGATGAATCAATGTAACTCCACAAAAACTACATAAATGTATCCACTAACCATTCAGAAACGTCCAGGTGCAGTCTAAAACTTGCAGCCTCTTCCTGAGTCTCTCTGTAAGGCTACACTCCACTAATGGTTATTTCAAAAATTTTGGATGAGTGAGATATTTCATGTGTTTTGTTATTGTTTCCAAAGCTAGGTTAAAGGAGCAGCAGCAGCTTATTTGCATTTAAAGGTCCTGACTCTTGCACCGAGGTCCTGACTCTCTGTGGTCATTAAAAATCCTATGGCACTTCTCGTAAAGAGTAGGGGTGTAACCCCGGTGTCCTGGCCACATTCCACCCATTGGCCCTTACCAATCATGGCCTCCTCTCTCTCCTCTCTCCACCTATTGCTGGTGTGTGGTGAGCGCACTGGCGCCGTTGTACTGTGGCTGCCGTCGCATCATCCAAGTGGATGCTGCACACTGGTGGTGGTTGAGGAGAGATCCCCTGATATGATTGTAAAGCGCTTTGGGTGTACAGTAGTACATATGAAAGCGCTATAAATGCCTCATTCTATTCTATTCTATTCTATTCTATTCTATTCTATTCTATTCTATTCTAAATGGAAACACACAAAAACGCTCCGTTTTTGGCAATTCAATTTTTGAATTTTTGCTAACACCCAAAAAGGGGCAAATTTCTGCTGAAATTTCACAGACACATTCTGGGGACACCATAGATTTATATTACATCTTGTGAAAAGGGGCATAATATGTCACCTTTAACTAAAACTGAAACGATTAAAAATTGTTTTCCGTAATTGAAATAAAACTGAAATTAAGTTTAAGTCTAAGTACTAAAATGACTAAAACTGAAATAAAAATAAATGAAAGCTATACATAAATATAAAAAGCAATAAAATGATAAAAGCGCATAAAAAAATAAAATAAAATAATAATAATACAATAAAATAAAATAAAATATCAATAAATGCTATAATATATACTGTACATAATACTAAAATAACAGGCACAGGCAGAATCAGCAGATAATTTTGCTTCTATTTCACTGTTCCACGCCGCCAGAGGCAGTCAGTACATTGTTGGAAGGAGTCGCGTCTCGTTCATCACATCAAGAATCTCGTATTAATTCAGTCACACGTGACTTTTACCGATGACGTGTTGTCATTCTCGCGAAGAGATCTCGCTCGAGTGTACACAGCTCTTTGGTTGGCGTTTGCTCCCCGCTATAACTGTGTCTTCTGAATGCAAAACAACATTGAATTCGTTGTTGGATTCGTTATTGGATTCACATTGGATTGTTTCGGACCCATTGGTTATCCATGGTCTTCACTAAAGGCTGTGTTCCTGTCAGAGGAATTGAGGTGAGTGTCTACATTAGAACTCATTGGTTAACCAGGGTTCTTGCATGTGTACATATTTGTTGCCTTCAGTTTGTTACCATATTCAGCTCTGTTAATTAGCACAGTGGTTTATCAAGGTTTATTTTCTCAACGTGTAGGTGTTAGGGCTGCCTCAGTTAAAAATGTATCAGCACCAGCCAGAGCCAAGGTTCAGACTGGTAGTAAGCATTCAGCTAGCAAAACTGAAGGGCCTCCAAGGAAGAAACGGACCACCTCTACGATACTATCCCATCAGGTGGCTGAACTATCTAATTCAAGCTCTGTTGGCGATTTCATTTCCTTCTGCCACTCATAACGTAAATGAGGAAATGAGGGGATCCGTATCTACCTTCTCATTGCCCAGGTTCGAATCAGCAGCTGAATGTTCCAGGGAGGAGCTAGACACCTTTTCTCTAGCAGCCTCGGATTCATTAAATACTCATGAGCAGAAGTGTTTTGCACTTTTAGAGGAGACCTCACCTTTACAATCTCAGTCTCAACACTCGCATAGTGAGGAGGGCTCAGGTCTTCAAGGTGCTGGGTCTTCAATAGTGTTCTCGCTGCAGGACACTATCAAGGTGGTCCATGCTAGTTTGAATTTGGACTCACCTCTTCCTGTGTTGGGTCCTTCAAACCTCTTTCGTCATCCGGTTGCACGGCCGGAGGACTTCCATCTGGTATCTACCTAGCTGTCGTGACTTTACCGAAGTAATGTTCTCTGCGTTTCACTCAGCTCCATCATCCAGGCCTGATCGAGTAGCGCGCACACTGGCAGCAATGGCTGAAGCCCAGGAGAAAGGGCTTGGTAGCATTCCTCTTGTAGAGCCATGTATTTCTTCCCTAGTGGTATCTCCAGATGAAGCCCTGAAACAGGAACTCCGCTGCCCCAACCCGGAGTGCAGGCAAACTGGTGACTTATTGGTGCGTATTTATAACACTGTCTCAGTGTTGAGTCATGTGGGGAATTCAGTGGCTCATCTGTTGCTGGCGCTCCATTCTACCATGTCTACAGCAGCATCAGAGAATACTGCATCAGAGCCGCTTGACGCTTCTCTGCAGGACTTGGGATCGATTGCCTTGTCCAGTGGAAAGGCTCTTGGGCTTATTACACAGGCCAGGTGGCAAGTGTGGCTATCTCAGTCCAAGCTTCCAGAGGCATGCTATAACAACCTTTGTCAGTTACCTCTAGTGCCTGGTCAGGTTTTCGGTCCAGCTGCTCTGGAGGCTCTTGAATGCAGGGCACGTGCAACAGAATCTTGATCTCTGAATATTGTGCGCAGTGTGACCCACCCTGCACTGACTGGACACCGGATGCCCGTTCGTCATTCAGCTTCGCAACAGTGTGGACATGGGTAATATTACAGGCCACCAGCATGGGTAGTGTGTACCCAGTGGGATTTGCGAGTGGTGTTGGACAGTCTGTGCAAGCAGATATTAGAAATCTTTCTATGAAATCTGCTTTCCTTTTAGCCATAACATCAGCAAGAAGGGGCGGAGAGTAACATGCTCTGTCTGTGAGTCCGCAGTGTCTCAGGTGGGGGCCAGAGGGCAATCAAGTTACACTTTGGCCAAACCCAGCTTTCCAGCCCAAGGTATTGTCAACTCAGATCACAAATCAGCCTATTCAGCTGGCGTCGTTTAGAAAAGAGGACAAGGCTTTCCAAGCAGCCCAATGTCCCGTTCGTGCATTGAAGCAGTATGTGCTAAGGACTGCCTCATGGCGTACCACGGACCAGCTATTCGTCTGTTTTGGGCCCGGCAGAAGAGGAGCACCCTTGTCGAAGCAAAGGCTCGCTCACTGGGTAGTTGACACCATTGCTGAGTCTTATCGTTTCACAGATCATACTATAACCTGCATCTGTTAGGTGTCATTTGACTTGGGCTTTGGTTACTTCTTGGGCAGCATTACGTGGCGTGTCCCTCTTGGAGATATGTGCGGCAGCCACGTGGACATCACCTTGCACGTTCACACAGTTTTAAGGGCTTAATGTGGCCTATGCCTTTGATTGGCTCAGCTGTGTTGCTGAATATTAAGTTTTATCCTCGTGACTTGGCTGTATGCATCTTCCACCATGCACTGACCATTTTTGGCTGTCTGGAACAGTGAAATAGAAAGCTGGTTACTTTTGTAACCATGGTTCTATGAATGGTGGAAGTCACTCGGATTGAGAATGACTAAGAGACCGACCGTGACATAGTCAGAACTGATATAGCTTCCGACACGTCATCGATCAGTCACGTGTGACTGAATTAATACGAGATTCTCAGTGAGATGCGCGAGACGTGACTCCTTCCAACATGTACTGACCGTCTCTGGTGGTCTTCCATCATTCATAGAACCACGGTTACGCAAGTAACCCGTGATTTTTTGTGCTGTTTTTGCAAAATTCTGTGAAATGCTTTGTAAGGTGTTGAAAGTTGCCAAAATAGTACTACATTCTTATTAGAAGCTTAACCTAATATTCAATAAATGAACATGCAGAGAGCAGGAGATGTGTAAAACTTTGTGAATAATAGGCATTCTATGTCCTTACATTAATGTTATCATTATAACATTACAAAAACAACATTACAGAACTTCCAGATGCATGGATGAGGAAAGTTCTGCACAGCCCCGTTCATCCAAATGCAGCCCATATTTAATTGCACAGCTTGTGAATATACAGCACAACTTCCTCGTTACATGTTTCTAACAATTGTCTATCTTTTGTTCTATGCTCCTTTCACAGAGGGAGAGGAAATGAAGAGATATAGAGCTGCAGGTTATCTTTCCTGACCTACACAACTTTAGCCATCCAGCTGGAGAATAATAGCAGAACGTCAGGTCAGTTCAAGGTAACGTGGTCAATGTCCTTCACACCTGCTATGATGAAAAAATAAGTTAATGACATATTGAAGGAATCTCTTGCAGCAACTTCTCTTCTCTGATGACGTATTTACTGGCACGAGGGTAGGACAACCTGTCACTCACACGAGACCACAGCAATAGCAAGCCACAACCATCCAATCAATTCCCGAAGGACAAAATCATGTCCCGTCCTACTTTTCTCTTGTTCAAGAAGCCGCTTCTTTGGGAAAGAAGAAAAGAGTGAATAGGGAAGAAAAGACTATCACAACTTCCCTGTCATTCCAATTTTAAAGCAGACAACCATTTCAAAATTCACATTTTAGGTATGAATCTTCAGAGGCCATTTCTGTTATAGAATTGAATACCTTAATTTATTATATCTATTCTAATTTTCTTCTGGGTTATGAGGCTTTTCAATCACTTTCAGTGGACCTCTGTTTTACACTAAGTGACAGACGGACACCAGATGTTAGAAACCTCCATCTATGGAGTTGATAATGCTGTGAATATTATTAAAAATGATATTTTAACACACATTATTGGTTCTTCTTTCACTGCAAGAGGCATCTGGTGCTTTGCAATGAAGCAGGATTGATCTTGCATGTTGACCGCATTAAATAATTCAGCTTGCTGCTCTTTGCTCACAATGAGAAACATTCAAGAGAATCTCATGTTTGTATTGGTTTAGTCATGTTCTGTGGCAATGAGTTTGGAAATTTGATTTAAAACCCTGACGACATTGAAGGTTTGACCAGAGGCGTCATGCACCTATTTTTAGACATGACCATGAAAAAACATGACCAAAGACCAAATGACCAAATTTTGAAACAACTAAGTAAAACGTGTTAGTATCATATAGGCCGATAATTTTAACATATATGTATACATATATAATTAAAGGGGACATATCATGAAAATCTGACTTTGTTCGTGTTTAAGTGTTATAATCTGGTCTCCGGTGCATCTGCCAACCCAGAAAAAGTGAATAGTAACTTTTTCAACCCAGTAACTTTGTTTTGGTAAGCCTTTCTCTGCAAGCAGGTAAAAAAAATAAGGAGATCAGATTTCACTCACCTTCTGATGTAGGGGATCTTATTATAAAATTACCACCCCTTAATCTGCACATTTCCACCCACGGCGCCGCCATTTGGTTTTCGCAAGCGACAACAGTGTTACCAGTTCTAACGCAATGGCAAAAGTTCAAGCAAAGCATTCAAACTGTTCTGTCGCTGGCTGCACAGACGTGCACAGAACACTATTTGACCAAAAATGTCACAGCTGTCTTATAAAGACCTCAGGGAACTGTGCCAACTATGCTACTGGTTATTTCTGAGATTTTGGATGATTGAGATTCGCGTGTTTTGTTATTGTTATTTGTTATGTAGTATCCGAAGCTCATGTAAAGGATCGACCCTCTTCTGAACTGTGGCAGGGAGCAGCAGCTCATTTGCATTTAAAGGGACACACACAAAAATGGCGCGTTTTTGCTCACACCCAAAAAGGGGCCAATTTTACAAGCTATAATAAATGATCTGGGGGATATTTTGAGCTGAAATTTCACAGACACATTCTGGGGACACCAGAGATTTATATTACATCCTGTGAAAAGGGGCATAATATGTCACCTTTAAAATGTGTTGGTAGGTGACAACAAGTGTCTTTTTGTGTTGTTCAATTATTAATTCATAAATAATAATAATAACAATAAAAATATTTAATCATTATTATTTTTTATTAAATTAAATATTATTAAAGGTAGGGTAGGCAATTTCAGAGAAGCTAGCAATAGCAAGCTATAGCTTTGAAATCATAAGATCCCTCCTCCTCTTCAGAGCATCTCCAAAGCCAGGCTTCCTTCAAAACACATGAACGCGCACAGCCAGAGCAGAATCTGCAAGGCGTCATGAGACATGAGAACGTCTCGGGTTTCCATCTCTTAATCAAGGTAGTTATGGCATGAACGCAGCATGTGATTGTTATTTTGGTTCAGGAGGAACTGTAAAAGGTGGCTGCTGTTTGTTTGCGGTGCTCAGTGACTGTGCATCTATAACTCTTCATAGCCTCTTGGAATGCGCTGATGACATGTGATGTCTGCGCGAGCAGGGTACGAGAAGGTATGCAAATACATATGTTAACAGGTAGGTAGGACATCCTATTATTTCATTCGGACCGAATGCAATGATTGGACAAACAATTTTTGGCCCTGAGACTTCCACTGAAGATATATGTACATTTATTTTATATTTAGACCACTTCTGTTATTGATTAGCCTGGTTAAAACCAGACCATTCTCAGTAGTAACTGAGTTATGGTCTGGCAAAGCTTCATTAATAACTCATTTCCAAAGGGGCGTCACCAACGGATGTCGCTCAAATGCCTCTGGGCGCAGTTGGATAGACCTAAAACCAATCAGAGCGATCATCATCGTGTAAAGCCATATGCTGCGTCCCAATTCGCCTAAGTTACACTACGCCATAAAAGTATGTACTCTTTTTGTGAAGAAAAGGTATTTACTTTTGAATGTGTAGCAAAAAAGTAGGCAAGCTTTGGGACATACTACTTCGTCATCTTTATCGGACGGATCTGTCGCGTGCGTCCTGTCACGTAAACTGCCCTGTCAATCATCGTGTCACAGTTAAAATTTAATTTAATTTCCTACCGTTTCGGAGAGAAATGTAGTAGCACGTTCATCTGCCAGTGGGTCTTTCATGGAGACTGTCCTCATGTGTTTGCAATTTGAATATAATAATGCATTTAAAAGTTGAGTGCACTTCACCAACGGACGTCGCTCAAATGCCTCTGGGCGCAATTGGATAGACCTAAAACCAATCAGAGCAATCGTCATCGTGTAAAGCCCGCCTCAGCGTTTCTGATTGGTGCCGCGATTTCTACGGATTAGAAATGGGCTTGAATGAGCTCTTTGCCAGACTACTTGCAGAGCAAATCTTAATTTGCCGGAAGTTGTCTGGGTTTTCCCAGGCTAGTTATTGATTGCTATCAGGATGTGAAGAGAGTTTCAACTAGTATAACAAAAGAGTGTTTATGAAAAACATTGCCTACCTTACCTTTAATTCTTATTTATTTAAATATTAATATTGAATTTATGAATTGTAAGAATTATATTTATTAAGAGTTAGTTATTTCTTTTCAGTCATATTTTAAAAAGCACCTATTTATGATGAACTAATTTATAGTTCTCACACCATTTACAGTTTGACAATGAACATCCAAAGCTGAATATAAAACCAGGGTGTGCTTCTGTTACAGGATGCTGGCAGTCAGACTCTACTCCCCAGTCATTCCCAGAGTGCACTGCTTGACCAAACTCTTATGAGCCTCAACGTTGCCATGGGTCTCCAACAGTCACGTTTAATCTTGATCGAGCTCTCTTTGTTTGTTATTTTTTGCCAGCGACTTCCAGCCTTGCCATAGAAACCCGATCTTACGTGGTTTCTGGTCTAATACATAGTCGAACATCACTGAAATAGTCCATTGCATGATAATTACAGAGGCCGCAAATCAGAGGTCCCTGTGATGTGGACGGCTAGCTAACCTCTAAGTGGTACAGCAGATCTCCCAAATATTAAACCACTACCTTGCTTTTCCATCCTGGGCTATCTGTGTCTAATGATGGGAAACGCAGTGGTGTATCAGTGCGACTTTTGACTCTCGTCTGCTTGTGAAGAAGCCAATAAGCAGACTCACACTCTTCCACAGTTTAGCTCACCAAACACTCTTCATCTTCACTGATGTGGGAACAAAGATTATAATTATTAGACTTATAGAAATATAATGGCTGGTTGTATTTGTTCCATGGTTGCCAAGTGTACAAGAACGGGGACCAAAATGTACTGTAACCTCGAACAATCATAGAGAAGCACAGCCAACCGGTGGTTGCATTTTAACCGAATTTAACGGCTGCGTGTTCACAGATGTTAGCTGCAGTATTAGGTTCTGTTGAGGACAAACTGTGACAGGAAAATTAATTTTGAATCTGTTTTGAGAATTTCCAGGCTAATGTTAAAAGCTTTGTTGCTATTTTCTTCCATTTTATACATTTTCCCAGAGTTTGCGAAGATGCATTGGTAAACGAAAGACATGAGAATCTGTTTCCTAGAGCTACAAGTTTTCCAAATGAGTAAAATAACTGAACAAATGCTTCTAGATTTTTCTACGTAGTCACTTAGAAAGGGCCTTATTTAAAATATATATTTTGAGGTCAAAGCTTGAGCATTATTAGTTAATGCATTTGTCCAAATATTTGGTCTGATTGTTATGAATGAGGCAGAAAATCCATTGACATAACTGAGGAGATCTTACTGTATCTACAATGAATGGCCTATTTACATTCTTTTCCATCCACCCTGCTTTACTGTCTTACAAATCTTCTCTGTCAAGGGTGTACTTGAATGATGAGACAAAAGTAAACATCTGTTGCAGTCTGAGCACTTAACTGGATCTCACAGTACACTGTGAAGAGACATGTTTTTTTTGTTTTTTTAATCTTTTTTTACTTCTTTTCGGCTGATTGCACCTGTTTTACTGTAAACTTACCATGCATAACATGGTATTTTGATCTTAAATTTCTGCTGTTGATTGTGTCATAGCTTTAGACCTTTTTCTTCTGTGTAAAGAACCGCTTGTATAACGTGCTTAGAATGTTCCCAGATTTATAAATATATTTCAGTTTAAATAAGGAAAAAACTGATTTGCAGATTTGGCAAACAAAAAGCAATTCCAGTGCATTCATGGTACATTTTATCAGTAGTGTGTTCCCTGTAAATCAGACTACTTTGGACAATTGCTCCATATCTTGCATTCTAATTCTTAAAAAACAGATGAGCAATCTCAATCTCATAATTGACGTGTCCTTATATTTGACCTGTTTTGGGAGCCAAGTCACTCTGCAGTCCAGCAGACGGGTGAGTTATCACATTTTCAAAATTGTTCCTGACCCAAATCCAGCACCATTTCAAGTTTCACATTGTTTTGGCATGCAGCTTTTTTTAATGCACTTTTGATTGTTCCCACAATAATGCCTTTAGCAGAATACTGATTTATTTTTTATTTTTTTTAATAATTGGTCGTTGTCATTACATATTTACATAATTAGTTGTTGTTCCATTAAGTGAGTGCAATAGACTTGTAAATGAGTTGGGGATGGGATTTTGATTCATTTCAGTGACTCGAATCTTTTGAATCTGTTTAGCAAAAAGATTTGTACTTCAGAAGTGTTCAGTGATTCATTCACTAAGCCACTAATGATACTACATCAGTAGGTGGCGACGTGTCTTTTTTGTTTCATGACCGAGTCATCAAATCATTAATTAAATAACTGATGTTAATGACCAAAACAATACTTTTTAGAAGTCTACTAAAAGACGCATAAAACTGTGTTTAAGCATCATGAATTTTTTCCCATTAATTGTTTTATAGATTTAGTGAAAAACTTGACTTGCCTTTTATTAATATGAATTAATATGCTTGTTTTTACAGCCACATTATAATTGCCTATGGTTTTTACACATTCTTTCACAGATTATTGTAAATACAAGTTTTCTAGTTAAAAACTGGACATGTAGAGTACCACTGGGAAGCTCAAAGGGATCATTTTGAGACCCAAGTTCCCGAGTTGGGCGGGCCACTTGCATGGCGGAGAGGAGAATGATTGCTGCCGTGACTGATATTCTTTATTAGTTTTTCCACAACAGCTACATCGCCTTGTCCTTAAAGTAGTACATATCATCATATATGAAGAATCATTTGAAGCGTATTCTATGTTTTACACAGCAAAAATAACCTGTATTTGACCAAAATGAAAAGAATTTAAATGAAAAGATTTCTGTCCCTAAATAGACAACTATATAAATACCACTTTGACACTTCAAAAAATTATTAAAGAGATCGTAAAACTAATCCATATGGATTGAGCGGTTTAGTCCAAATTTTCTGAAAAGACTCGCTTGCTTTATATGATGAACAGATTTAATCAAGGCTTTTATTCACATATAAACATTGGTCAGCGAACATAAACAGAAGCTCAATTGTTCTTGCTTGCCGCGTGAGAACAAACTTCATTGGTTCTTGTGGAAGCTTAAACGTGCTTCGTATACGAGAATAAACCTCATTGGTTTTTGCTGAAGCTCAAACGTGCTGCGTAACACACAAGAATGAACCTCATTGGTTCTTGCAGGTCAAGCGAACATGCTTGAGCTTCCATTTACCACAACCGATACGTGCGTTGATGAATGTTTATATGTGAATAAAAGCCTAAATTAAATCTGTTCATCATATAAAGCGATTATGTCTCTTCAGAAAATTTGGACTACACCACTCAATTCATTTTATGATCGCTTTATTAACTTTTTTAAGCGTAAAAGTGGTAGTTGCTTTGACTGTCAATGAAGGGACAGAAATCTCAAAGATTTCATTAAAAAATATCTTCATCTGTGTTCCAAAGATGAATTAAAGTCTTACGGATTTGGAACAACATGAGGATGAGTAAATGATGACAGAATTTTTATTTATGTAAAATGTTTGGTTGAACTAACCATTTAAGAATGATACTATAAAAGCAGCTTTAGAATCACTTGTCGGTAAGAATTTTAGTCTAACAAGTGTCCATGTGCAAGATAGACAAAACCCTCCGTGTGCTGTCCAACACAAACGTTCTTCACTGTGTTTCAAGTTTTCCGGCCGAACAGATACTCTCACTGAGAACTCCGCGTGGTTCACACATCCTTCCTGAAGTTCAAAGGCCAGGCACTACTGTCGGAAATGGATGAGCTGAATGATTTGGCCTCCTGCATGAACGGAAGCTGTAGCACAATCATTTCCACCATTCTTGGGGTCGAAGGACAAACATCTTTATCACCGAGGCACAACAATCTGCATAACAATAAACAGGAAGCAGGTGAGATATCCATTTGCGTATTTTCTTGCACTTGACCTTCCCATCCTTCCCTTTTTTTAGCCATTCGTCATTTTTAACGTGCCAAAGCTGAGATAATGGCTGAGGTGGAGGATGACTTTACCATAGATTTTTCAGTAGATACTACAATTTCATTTATATTCCATAATGGAAAGAATAGGCTCATAAAAGGGGGGAAATAAGGGCCCATGGAAATGACCCCCTGCGTGTGACCTTGCAGGACCTTGTAGAGTCTGGATCTGCTTCTTACAGTGTTCTGTTTCACTCTTGGACTGATAAGAAGCGATTAATGCTGATAAGAAACCAGCAACACAATACTGGAAGGGTGAATTTTTAGCATATGATGCCAAAACTGCATGCAGTCTTTGTGTTCATGATACACACATCCACCTCTTTGCTCACACACAATCCATAATCATGCCACGCCATCAACTCACGCATTTCTCACGCACATACTACTGAACATGCACAAACATACTCTCATACAGAATAATTTGCTAGTCTAAAGCTGTGGTGCTTGTTTTAGCGTAATGTTGAGTGACTAAGCACAATGCAGAGGAAAGGCCAAGTGTTGTCAAGAGTTTGTTTCTTTCCCACGATGCTTTTCACAGTCAGGGCACCACAAGGAAGGAAGCTGACGGTGAGGTTTGTCGCCTTGGCAGAGGCGGCCATGTTGCTCTCCCCATGCACACTGTTGGACATAAAGTAAAATAACTCATAGGAAGTTCTCAGGATTTTGCACTTCCTGTTTTCAAAAAGGCAGTTTTGACATACAATACAGGGCAGTACAGTGATTTCAAAGACTTGCTTATGAAACGCTTCATTAATTTAACACTTTTTACACTTGTCTTTCAATATTATGATTCCATTATATGTATACATTACCATTCCAATTTTTTTTTTTTTTTTGAAATCAATACTTTTATTTAGCAAGGATGCATTAAATTGATGAAAAGTGACATTAAAGACTTACATTATTACAAAAAAAGCATTTTTTTTTTTGTTGCTTTCTGTTCATCAAAGAATCCTAAAAAAAATTATCAAGGTTTTCACAAAATATTAAGCAGCACAACTGTTTTCAACATTGATAATAATAAGAAATATTTCTTGAGCACCAAATCAGCATATTAGAAAGATTTTGTAAGGACACTGAAGACTTCAGCTTTGCCATCACAAAAATAAATTACATTTTAGAATATGTTAAAATAGAAACAGTTATTTTAAATTGTTATAATATTTCACAATATATATACAGAGAGAGAGATAAATGGAGTCAGAGAGAGATATCAGATGTTTATAATTTAGATATTATGTAATATGCATAAGTTATTCTTTCACCACATGTGAAAAAATCTCATATCATTCAATCCTCAAACCAAAAATACCATTAAAATATGAGTGGATACTCACAACCATATACAGCATGTTAACTACTTATCCATCAATATGTCTGCACAGGAGTGAGAAACGGATATAAATGAAATCCAAAGTCAATGCATAAATATCCGCAGTGTAGTGTATCTTGGACTGACAGAATCTCCCATGAGTTTCTCTTCAAGAGATCTGTGATTTGAAAGCAGCTGCTTCATAAAATCTGTCAGTATCTGCACAATGGAACAAATATCTTTACATTTTTTCAACCTAGCAAATTTGATCGACATTGTATGTCTATAAAAAGCCTATTGAATAACATTGAACTGCTACAGTATTATTACTGGATTCTCCTTTGCATGCTTCAACTCTTTATGCTTTTTGTAGTTTCTATTACTGTATATCAGTTTCCTTCGCTCCCTTCAGACCTTGAACATCTTCTCACGCTTAAACACACAGCCCAGGCCTAATTACATCATCTCTTCCCACTTATAAGCAATAAGAATGAAAAAACACCAACGAAGATCTCATTGCTTTGAATTTGATTCTTTTTATGTGCATATTCACACACACATATCCACACAGAATTTGCACAAAGGCTAGAAAGCAGTTATCAGAACTCAAACATTTTTCAGTTTGAGATGTAGTATTACTAAAACCTATTAGATTTGACAGATAAGACACAAATATAGGCATGAAGTTTTCATGATGTTGTGTTGAAATAAATCTCTCAGGATTTGATGAAAAACAACAAAGACTGAATTTATTGAACTTGTCAAAAACTGTGAAGCTGGTGAAATTCCAAGGTTTCAAAAACACTCTAAATGTTCGTATTAAATTCATTAATAGATTATGAGAAGTAAATGAATACATGTGTGGGGAGGCTACAGTAAAGGCCTTGAGTTTGCTATATTTTGCCATTCAAAAATAAACTTATACTCTGACTTGAACTTAATGGTGCATTCAATTACTTCTGGAAACTTTGTATTCATGAGTTGGGAAGTCTCTTTAGGTACACTGTAAAAAAATAAAAAATAAAATTGAGAAAACTTAAACGTTTAAGGCAACCAGCTGCAGGACATTTTTGAGTTTTCTCAACTTACGTGTTTGAGTTATCTCAACTTTTCTCAACTTTTTTCATGTTAAATATAGTTGAATAAACTTGAAAAACTGAATTTGTCATACAAAACGTAAGTTGGATTTTTTACAGTGTAGAAGCAAGATGGCAGTGTACCATTTCCCTACTATTTGTACTCTACTTCTACTAAAAAATGTGCATCAGGTGTGTTTTATTCAATTTATGAAGTGTCTATAAATTGAATTGTTATATATTGTACAATACTACGGTGTTTTGTACATGTAACTTAGGGGCCGTTTACACAACACCGTTTTCAACTAAAAACAGAAAGCTTTTTATGCAAACTTTTGAAAGTTTATCCGTTATCATCTCCATGTAAACTACAATAACGGGAATTTGTGAAACTGGTGATGTCATATTTTGTGTTCAGTCTATAGGCGTGTAGTGTTTCTTTGCAAAGTGACATCGCCAACTACTGGCCTGGCATGCAAAATACAGCGTTTTTAGTCATTTTCGTGGATCCTTGTGAATGGAAAAAATTCGAAGGACATTTTTTTTTATGTTTTTAGTACATCGTTGTCGTGTAAACGTACACATACATCGTTTTTTGGGGGAAAAGAAACACAGGCTTAAAGAAAGCCCTCTCGTTTACAATTACAACCTTGTCCATGTGTGTTCAGCTCATAAATACAATCTCTCTGACATGACCTGAATGCACTATAACTTGATAGACTCTCATTGTCTTTAAAGTCCAATATCTGACCACTGTAGAGAATAACAGTAAAGGCTGTTATGACTTTGTGAAAAAATACATAATTTCCTCTCCTCACATTATGGAGAGTGACCTCATCCTTTATGTTTTAGGGAAGAAAGTGTGAACTAGAATTGTACCAGACTTTTGGCAAGAGAGGTACTGTTGATCGACAGAATAAGGAAATTATTCAGAGTTTGAATAAATATTTCCATAAAAACATAACGTTACTAAAATGTTTTCCAATGTAAAATTAATAAATGTCCACAATTTCACAAGTATCACACACATCAAAAATGTCTCGGTCCAAGCCAGTGAAAAGTCTGTTAGGACAGCCAAACTCAGTCTGTGTGAATGGCGCTGGCACCTTAGACAGAAACCCTTATTAACTCTAAATGAGCCATGACAAAATGACCTCACTGTGATTGGACTCACCAAAGCTGGGACATTAAGCTCAAAGATTAAGATGGCTTGAGCAGGAGTCTTTCACAAAGTTTCAGGTACTCATGTCCCATTTCTCCAAAAGATAACAACAGCATTGGTGGGAAATCAGCAATGGAAAAACTTCAAACGCAACATACAGTACAGCTCCACATGCGTAGGTTTAACTCTGTGAAAATACATTTAAATTGAGTTTGTGTGTTTTAGTAAGGGTGGGAATTTGCATGAGCCTCTATTGGCTGAATTGTATTGCATCTAGACATAAAATCAGAGAAATCGAGGCTGATATCTGAAGGTTATGAACAGAGGCCAAGTGTGTCCTAAACCTTGTGGGGAGCCTCTCCCCAAACGCTCGCACAGAAACGCAACGTCACCATCTGCTAACACTTAGGAGCGTGTATCATGAGTTTTGCGGTAAAGTCTTTTTACAACAGAATGGAACTGCAAAGAAATTTACATATAAGATGATTGAATGTTGATTTCACCTCAAGGTTTATAAAGGACCTAAATATTTATGCGCAACATTCAGATTATAACTCTGGAGAAAATGGAGAACAATGAATGTGATATTTACAGTAAGACTCTTGGATAAGAACACAAATTGCACCTTTTAATTTTCGAGCGTTTGAATTGTTTAACAAGGAAAGACTGTGTTCTCTTCTGCAGGTTTGTATTCAGGCAGCAACCCATCTCTCTACTTAACGCTTGGGTGCAATTGGAGGGGGGGTTGACCTGAAACCCAGGTTGATAAATGACCTTGCTGTCACACTGATTCTCCTGGTGCTGCTGTTCACTGAGACTCCAACGGTCTGCGGGGTGTACGCCCATGCTCCCTATACTACAAATAATGTCCAGCAAGGTCTATCCACTCACATACGTTAAATAATATGCAATGCTAATTTATTCTAAATCATTAAAACAACCATCAATCTACAACCATCAATGAATTGTAGGTTTCACATTCCCAACCTCTTTTTTTTTGTACGCCCACGCCAACCCAAACCTCATATGTGACCCTGGATCACAAAACCAGTCTTAAGTCGCACGGATATATTTGTGGCAATAGCCAACAAAACATTGTATGGGTCAAAATTATCGATTTTTCTTTTATGCCCAAAATCATCAGGATATTAAGTAAAGATCATGATCCATGAAGATATTTTGTAAATTTCCCACCTTAAATATATAAAAAAAATATTTTTGTGAATGGATGCAGCACAATCGCCTATAGAAATGGACAATTTTAAAGGCGATTTTCTCAATATTTCGATTTTTCTGCACCCTCAGATTCCAGATTTTCAAATAGTTGTGTCTAGGCCAAATATTGTCATATCCTAACAAACCTAATATCAATGGAAAGATTATGTATTCAGCTTTCAGATGATGTATACATCTCAATTAAAAAAAATTACACATAAGACTGATTTTGTGGTCCAGGGTCACATATGTTCATCTCTCTATATATAGCTACCAATTAATTAATAACTGTTAGGTTTCTTACAATAACACTTATCTGGTGTTTTATCTTATATAGCCCTTAATATTTAATATTCATACATAATATATATATGAAAACATATATTGTGCATATATGCAAATGTAGTCTATATGCAAAAACATAAGTTACACACACCATCAAACTACATTGGAAGAAGGTGTAGAATCTGGTTCTTTGTCTTAAAGCCATTTCTCCAAGGTAGAGCATGGTGGCACTACAGTCTACAGGAACTGGTCTCTTTTCCTCAGTCCTCCTCTTTTTTCCAATGCTCCCCCTTTTGTACCGCTCCCCACGTGTCGAATATATTAGCAACCCAAATTAAGAGAGGCCGGGCCTGAGGTGGGTGTCGGATTTCACTCGCGGAGGTGCGGTGTATCCACAGAGCGTCCAGTCCATGCAACATTGGATGCTGAGGTGACCGTTATACGGAGGTGCGCGTTACTATTAACACACAGAGGCAATCGTACGATATCCTGATCCCGTTTGGTGAATGGAATAGTGAATGCAGACCCGCTCACACCTGAGAGGCTATTATTTGCCGGTGAAAGCAAGGAGTATCTGCTTGAGTATTTAATCTCTTTCCCATGGATTTAAGGCTGATGTATTTATCTTAAAACAAAAACGATCCGTTTGAGGCTGGGAACGGGCTGGATACATCTGCATACAAATTGGATTTGAGTGAGACAACGGATGCTCACAGACAGCGGCGGAGCTCGATCAGATGAATGTAAGAATCAATGTCGTTATCCTATCTTTCACTATGATTTAAGACAGTCTGCTTAACACTGATTCTGACACCTCAAGGGTTTGCTCAAGAGAAAACGTTGGGGGGTTGCACGGTTTAGCCACATTTTTATTGATCATTCATTCCCATATCTGTTTGAGCAAAACCAATCGCTTCTTTGTGTAGCCTATGCAAGAGTGTGGTTTCATTCATTTTCTTTCATCCCGATGAAGTGACTGTATTCGTCCGCGTATTTCATGTCAGCTGGTTAAAGCATGCAGCTTGGATGCGTTAAGGACCCAAGCAGGAAAAATTAATGTTTCCTAAATGGACCAACGCGTAACTCATAAGATATCGCCTCTAGAAACAATTTAAGAAGCTAAACCAACCAAACCAAAAATGAACTAGACCTATGTTTAGTTCATTAACAAGTTGAGGATTGATATTCTGTTCAGGTGTATTTCTGCAGGCAGGGTGCAATAGGGGGGTGGGGGTTGTGGATAGGCTATGGTTGTGGAGTCTTACTGGGGTGAATTCAGGTTGATTCTTGCATGACACTTTTTTCCAGTCATCTCAATGGCAAAAAGTGTCCCAATCAATCTGAATCCACCCTACCTGTTAAAGTATTATTCAACAGTTAGACGGGTAGGCTATACTCCACGGGAGTATATTCAGTGGCTTTTTCAAACAACTTTTCATTAACAACAGAAATTGCGTTTCCATCAGCAAAAATTACATCAACAAAAGTGTTGATAAATAATTACAGTAGGCTTCTTTTTTTTAAACAATTAGGCCTGCTGTAATTAATCACTTTATTAAACATTAACATAGCCTATCACAGGCTAGCCTAGGTTATAGCCTAAAAATAATAATTTGTTAAGTCTTGAGTTTGCTCAAGGCAAACTTTAAAAGCCTCCAAACTCCAAAAGCCATAATAGGCTATTAGAAATAGTTGACTCTCAAAGTCACAACTAATGCAGTGGGTATTTTTAAACATCCATGTTCAAAGATGTTTTCTGATTGTACTGTCGGCACATAATCAATCCTACCTTCACCCAACCAAGTATATGGTCTTAGATCCTACAATGAGCCATATCTAAAAATGGGATTGCCAAGTGCTATCTATTCCTCGCACATAAATTGAAACGTTCTCAGTAAATGATCAAGTGGAGATCGGTTTCTTCTTGAGCTGCGAGGCGTGCATTCTCCGAAAACAGACTCCCATTTTTAACAAGAGACATATGTTTGAGTTTTTGTAGGATTACCAGTTTTTTTGTTGTTGCTCTCTTTTATCGGTGACTGCGGCTACCGGACGCGTAGCTATAGTATGTGCCTGCACGCAACGTAACTGCACGCACCTCATAGCATCAAAGCATGCCTATTATTTAGGTCCCTCATTCAAACTACACAGGCTGTAATTAAGTATCGTGAGCATGTAGTTAAAAGAGAAGAGAGCAGTTCACTCACTCATGTGTGAAAGGCATGTAATAGTGGTGGAACTGACAGAAGAAGCACTGAGGGGTTGTGTGCACTGAGTACAGGAAAGTAGATGCTACGTGACTGCAAATGTGTAAGAACTTAACAATTTTGCTATGGGACCCCACTGTTGAGTTCTGTGGTGATTGCTTCAAGACTGCACTGCTTTAAAATCCACTTCCCTCAATGTTTTGCTGCGCTTAAAGAGTGATGAGACGGAATACAGAACTGGGACTTTTCACTGATTGTGTCACTGTATGGTGGGGATTTTTCAGTGACCTTTCTGGAGGTTATATCATTACGCCTTTAGGTGGCAGCAAGCGTTTTTGTAAATGATGAGTATATGAATCATTCACTAAACCGATTTGTTAACCAAACGCTACTACTGTGTGTTGCTTGGAGACGCGCAACAGTAAATCCTGCTTTAGTGGTACAAAAATTAACAAAGTAATTAGAAATACTGTGACTGAGATGTAAGTTACTCAATATTAACTTCTTGTTTATTAAATTGTAGAATAAAAATAATCACATCAGTGATATTCGAAACACCACGTCTGCTCGTTTGATATCGCTTAAAATAATTTACATTACTACTCTTGTCAATATTTTAGCAGATGAAAGGTCGAAAACACTCAGGATTGTGGCGCTGTTCTCCTGTTCAATCTGCACAAATCTGTGCGTAGGATTCAGCGGACGCACGGCTATAGAGCCGTATCAAATGATGTACATAATTGACAGTCACAGCGCGTATCATTTCAAAACATCTCTGTACACGGAGAGCTCGGTGATAGCATAGAAGCCCAAAGTGGGCAGAGCCGGCCGTCGCCATTTTGGGAGCGCGTCACTCCTGGATATCCGAAAATGGGTAAAGAGGTGGGATTAGCTGAGGTGACTAGCCGGCTAACAGACAGCAGACAAACGGCTAATAGTGACAGCATTGGCAATCCACCTGTCACTCAAGTGACCACGCCCTTAATTATGCAGAACTTTAAGGCTAAATAAGATTTAAATGGATGAGTTATAAACATATACAGCCTCTGCTGTAAAGTTGGGCATATTAACATGGGAGGTATATGGAATTGACTCTCTTTTGGAGCCTGTCTCTAGCGACCAGTCGATGAATTGCAGTACTAGTCACTTCCGTGTTGGATTCAAGAGAGAGACCGGAAGGTTGCCGCTTTGGTGATAGTCAGTAGAAGTCTGTTGTGAATCGTAACACATTTCATTTGAATTTCATAATGGTGTTACTTGCACAACGCTTTTTGTAAATATTGTAGAAGAACAGTTATGAGCTTGGTTAAATATTCTTGCATGTGTTTGGCAGTTGAGAAGCAGCTTTAATGAGCAAAATTGCAGAAAGACAGACACAATAGATCTTTGTGTAGATCTAATTATACATAATAAGTGATTCCTCTTTTTTATAAATCACAGGTTTACACTGGTTGAAATATACTTAAGAATTATCCAGGTCTATTGTCAATATCTTTAATACAATTCTTTATCAGTACCAAATCAAGTATAATTATTATGACTCCTCTGGAACCTCTTTTCCTGCATCACAGATCATAGCTGATGTCAGGAGCGCGGGGCACATGTGCTGCCTCTGCGTGAGACACGTTATAAGGCAGTAAAAGAAAGACATGCCCAGTGAGGGGGAGTCTGTTCATACTGTTGCCCATCAACACTTGGAAACTGATCAGAGGCAACACATGGGGGGAGAGGAGCTGTTTGATTTAATTAGAAGAGAATAGGGTGTGTGTTTCAGTTGGAGGGGATTTGAAACCACTCGTGACCACCACATATTGCATGAGGATCATTTGTGCAGCTTTTGTACTTGGTATTTTGTTGAATGATTGCTATTTAATATGAATGTGTATTTGCTACCCTTTTTTAAAGACATTGAAACTCTAAGATTAGAAGTATGGTCTGAACTCTTTGTTGGTCTAGGGGAAACCACGATTAATCTGTTTCCTGCAAACGCCGCAGTCGGAAAGGGGAGAAATAGCCCCTGTGCTGAGTGATTTCCATGTCTAGATGTTAGATCTCAAGGGTGTATATCCATTTCTCTTTCCTTATGCTCTTAATTGAAGCCTTATAATCATCCTAGAATTGTTCTTTAGAGGAAAAGGTTTGCGTGTGATTTATACACTTGCCTTATAAAAAAAAGAAGAAGAATGAAAACATTACATTTTTGAAGTTATATTCTTGGATGTGCTATAGACCAATTCTCACTCCTCCCTTCTTTGAATGAATGAAAAAGATGGAAATACATGCATCTACCTACTTTTTTGCAAAACTTCAAAAACATACCTATATTTACAATTCACTGCAGTTTCCAGCTGAAACTCTAGTCTAGAGAACTCTATTTGTTCCTTTTCACATCAATTATGATTACAAGGGCAGATTATCAATTAATAAAGACTTATCTTAATTCCTTGCACAATACTATTAAGACCTCTAAACGCTAGTGCATGATTTGTAAATACAGTTTGATATTTGCATCACATAACCGACTCCATATGGCTTTTCTGACTTAGTAAACTTCCTCAGTAGCTCACCTGGTACAGCACTACACTTGCGATGTGGAGCGCTCGGGTATGAGTCCCATCTCACTTTTGCTTTTGTTAACACTATCAGTTCGATTTAGTGTTGGTGGTGCGTTATTTTAAAATGCAGTTGAGCTAATACCTTCTAGCGCTATACATTTCATTTCCTTCAACTGCCGCAATGTGTACAACAACCAACAAAAACATTTGCCAGATTCACATTCATCTGTTTCAAATGAAACTCAACATGCTTTTTAGTGCCGCTCACTGGACATTTCACTTTGAAAGTGGCGCGAAACATGCAGGAAGCATAATTTAGCTGAAATGTCGCCACAAACACTTTTTCCATTGAGCCTGGGTTGCAGATATAAAAACCAGACCTTTTTTCTTGTATATTTACATACTATTCTAACTTACGTTACACTCCAAGATAGGTAACAAAAACTGGCTAAAACACTTTGTGTCTGTGTGTAAATGTTCTGTTTTTAATTAGCTTACCTAACGGTCTCTATTGTTAGATTTTGGAATCGGCTCCCTGGCACTTTGGTTAGAGCCAGGCCATTATATCTAAGCGCTCCAGCGGCTTTTCTCCTGGGAAAGGTTTCTTTTTTTCCATCTATCAAGCATGTTCTTGCTAAGTCATTTGACCAGTTGGTGATCCACTCCTCTTGAGTGAGGTTTCTATACGCTTTCAATGTAAGTGGTTACTGAAGTGCAACATTTAATCTTTGCTCTTATTTGTGTGCTTTATGTTTAGATACTGATAACAAGCCAAACCAGGCTTGTGAGATACACAGAGCACTCAAAAGACACTAAATGCTTCGCTCTGCTCTCACCTGAGCTGCTCATTAACTCAGTAATAATGTCATTGAATCATTGAGAGCTTCATTCTAAATCACTTGACAGTATATTTATTCAGAGTGCAAACTTCAGCATGGTGGCACTGTGGCTTTGTGCTGTGTTTTACCTCTCATGGCCAGTAATGGTAGTTGTTCTTCTCAAGCATTAACACTGTCAAATGGACTGGAAATACGCATGTTTGTAGATAAGGTCCGAATTTGGACAAGTCAGTGTACAATTCTACTGAGGCACAGTTCCTTTTCCTTAATAGAAAGGTACCACGACCGCTGGTGATTGCTCTGGGTGTAGGCTTTCTGTAATTCTAATTTAGACAAACATCTGTTTTACACATTTTAACATTAATTTCCCCTTAGTCTAAGGAGTAAAAAATATTTTGGTCGTTTTTATTGGTCACGTAATTTATTATGAAATTGACACATTTTTAGTATGTCATTAAAATGTTGTATTAAAATATTCCACCCTAGTATACAGAATATTTTAAAATAAATGGGTTTTTAAAAACTGCATTTATTTTTTCCTTTCTTTTCTTACTTATTTGGTTTTATCATCGGCATTATTTTTTTAAATTTCAACATTAATTTCAACATTTAATTAAATATTTTAGATTTAATATTTAATTTAATTAAATTTTATGTAATGTTAATGTAAAATGTTCTGTTGTGATACATATACTGTACTGTGTTACAGCGATTTAACTAATACGTTTTAATGTTAAACCATTCGAAAAGCAAAGCATTTGTTTCCCCCAGAGATTTCAACGTCTGAAGCAATTAGATGTCAGAGATGTTTTATCTCAAGTAGTCTAATACCCAGTTTAGTGTGTACAGTGGGACATGGTGCTGTAACCTGGGAGACATGGGAACCTGAGATGTGGCATCTCAATGTTCAACGTTTGTTAAACAGTTCGTCACTGCTTATTAATAATTCAGGGAGCTTGTCTCTCTCACAGTCTCTCTTTTCCTGTTACATCCCATTCCTCGAAAAAGAGCATGCTGTACACCCGACCCCGATCATAACAGGGAGACCGCAGGTTGTTTTGCTCATTCACTGAAGCTTTCTCTTTCTTAGAGCACATAGTGTGCTTGGCAGGTAAAGGCAAAATGTTAATCTGATTAAAATATCATTTTTTTATTTAAACATTGCAAATCACTCAGGGAAGAGGTAAATAGCAATTACTTTTTTTTTTTTTTTACTTGTGTTGGCATAATATGGTTCACATCTGTTTTGTGAGAATAAAAGTCGACTTGAAACGGAATATTGTGACTTATATACCTGAGTGAAACGGCTTTTGTAATGAGAAAAAAAAGTAGGGTGGGTCTTGATTTCGTTCTTGGCAATTTGTTAGATTGTAGGAAGTTGGATGTTGCTAACTAAATGGAGGCAGATCTGAATGCCAGTTTGCCGTCAGTTGTGGAGGATATAGCCCCACCCTCTGCCGAGACATACCTCATGAAGAGAACAGATGGCAGAGATAAATCTTTTATTATAAACACTGCAACATTCTGTAAAAATTGGAATTGTCAATTTTGATTACATGGTGACTTTAAGACAAGTTGGACTTTTAACAACCTTGTTTTGGTTTACGACCTTGTTTTGTCTTTGGTTGGTGAAGGTTTGAACATGCAGAGTAGTGTGCAGGGTGTATCTATCATCGGGAAATTCTTCTTGAGGATTGATTTAAAAAAAAAATATAGTGCATATTTTTTATTAGAAAACCATGCATTTGTTTTTATATGAATTTAATATATTATTAAATTCAATCCCATCCATCCATCCATCCATCCATCCATCCATCCATCCATCCATCCATCCATCCATCCATCCATCCATCCATCCATCCATCCATCCATCCATCCATCCATCCATCCATCCATCCATCCATCCATCCATCCATCCATCCATCCATCCATCCATCCATCCATCCATCCATCCAATCTAAATATTGGCTAATAATAACATAAATAAAATAATTAATAAATAATAATTATATTACATAATGTATTATCTCATATATTTACGCTATTGCAGTATATAATTATACTGCATAAAAAATACTAAATATATTTATAAAACTTTAGAATGAAAACTGTGTAGCTTTCACTAAATTAGGGTTTACTGATGATTATGAAGGGAACCTGTGTTTCTGGGGTGGCTAGCATGAGAAATGTTTCATCTGAACTTGTGGGGTCACTGCTTTAGCCCAAACCTTGTTTTTTCTGGACTTGCCTCTGATTGGAGAAGGAAATTTGGAAACATTTCTTCCTTGCATTTTTGCCACAGTGACAAACTCCATATTTCCAGTTACTTTCTCAGGAAACCACATATCCTATTAAACCTGTGCCACAGAGAGACCATAAAAAACCAAACTAGTATGTGCTTGTGTGGAGAGAAATGTCCGGAAAGCTATATTACACCAGTTACTTAGGATTACGTCATTGTTGTCCAAACTGGGGGACAAACTTTTCATTCACTCACCTGATGATGGAGGTTGTTTTTACTCATGAGATCTTTCCTCAGCCCATGTTAGTGTGTTAACTGAGAGATTTATCTTTTCCTGGGGCTGGTAAACCTCCAGTGAACCAGTGGCAAATTCTCTATACGAGATTTAGAGTTGGCATTGGTTCCAACCTTGAACTCACTCTTGATGTCTTAAGCTGTTTTGTTTAAGTGCACTGAGGGTCTTTACACACTGAAGAAATTAGTAGTAATTGCCCTCAGAAGTGTAATCTCGGCCTTTATTCAAACGCGGTACAGATGACAGCTAAAAAGCGTGTGTTGGCTACCATGAGCTCAGTGAGTGAGTCACTAGTAAAGCACGCTGATAAGGGATTTTATTGGATCTCATATCTTTAGGGTTTTGCAAATGTACTGTATGAATGGCTATCTATGTAGAGAATTAAGGTTTCTTTGAGATATAGAGTTTTACAAGTATAGTGCAGTTTCATACCGGCACACAAATAGTCTCAATCAGTGATTTTGCTTCAGGATTTTACATTGGACATTATATATATATGCCATAAATATATATAATATAGTTAATATATATAAAACAGATTAAATGTAGCCTTGTATTTTCCCCCTCCTCACAAATAGTCCAATAAGAATCTAAGTTTTCATCCAAAATAACCCCCACATTTATTTTACTAAATTACTTGGCAATATTATAAAGCATTAGCATCTGTAAATACTCTTTGCATTTTATTTAATGGATGCTCAGTGACCTGATCCTTCTTTGTTCATCTGTCACCTGCTTCCTCAGTCTTAGCGTAGCTCAACTGCCATAAAAACCAACTAAGCCAGTCTCATATCAGTTGGAATCTTTTACTAAGACCCGCCTGCCACCTTCACCATTAAATCAACCAACTCCAGCATTTTGACGACAGCTGGACGGCTAAAAGCAGAAAGCCCAAGGAGGTCTGGCACTGTGGTTGTCTAAATACTGAAAACTGAGCGGGAGTGAATTCCATACCCATTTAGCCTGCGGAAACTGTGGCAACTGCTCATCCGTATTCAGTCATTTCAGACCCATCATAAGCATGGGTTTTGGTGAAAGATTTCTCATTCGTCCCTCAAATAGAGCCAAGTTTCTTAAAATGATATATCCTACCCTGTGATGGTTTCTGCATCATTTTTATAGTGCAACATGAATATGATCACTCACAGTTTGAATGTCCCAATGCTTCTAACAAAAGTAGTTAGGCTATCAAATTAGTTTTAAGATACAAGTTTGAATGTCCATAGGAAGATTCTTAAATCTCTGCGGTCTAACATGGCGGTGATCTTCGGCTCTTGTGCTGCTGCAGAAACATTGTATAGGACAGCCGGCCCCCCACAGGTTTTCCTCAGACGCCTCTGTCAATCACTCAGTCTGGCCTCTGTTTATTCGGAGAGATCGTGATGGAGAAACCGTCAGCTCCACGGGCTCCCTCGACAACCTTTTTATGCTATGTATTTTAATAAGCCGTTAAATATAAGAATGAGACACATTGTGTGGCAATGCATCGTGGGCCTCCATGATCTCAGGATCTGTTTAAATTGGCTCAAAGTGGCCCCCAAGTGCCCCACAATCTCTGCTACTTTCATTAGAATGAACATAAGGCCCGCCACACTTCACACAAATACCTATAGGGGGTCCCCTGATCCTAAAATTGTAGGTTTGAGGTTTTAACCCCAAATACGACTGTTTTTCTGTCCTATAATGATCACTTAAATTGTTTCGACAAGATTTGTTTCAGATCATCGATGTGATGAACAGATAGTCATTGCTGTCTTTGTCCTTGGATATGCAATTTGTGTGTAAGTGTGCCCCCCTTAAACACGTCAGGCTAAGGCCGTATTAGAAATCACATGTTAGTGAAGGTCGCAGATAGTTGATTAGGACAGACCGCATGGAGCCCTGCCGGTCAACTGTGTTTGTGAGGATAATTATTTGTAAATGCCTACCATTAGTGGCACAAAATCACTTGATGTGTCATACACAACACACAGGACAATTGGTTCAGACAGTAGACATCTTTGTGATAGACAAAGGTAAAAAGCATTACTTTTAAATCTGTTCTACTCCTTTCCTAAACCGATTGACTCATTGTGGCCACTAGAGGGAGCCTGCTTGAAAAGCCTTGTAATGAATGAAAACATTCATGTGGTTTTATCTGGAGGGCTTCTTTCTTGTTAAAAAAAATGACAGTGAAGTCCAGATTCAATATTTCTTTTTGTCCTACAGTGAGTTCTGTGCATCTCACTGGAGAACTCTAAAACAGAACTGACAAGGACAAATTGCATTTGTAATCCAATTATGAATAGAGACCACAACAGCCCACAGTGATGATTTGCCATCATTATGCATTGAGGTTTGGATAATACAGACTTTACCAACAGATACTCTACTCAGCGCAAGTGCATAGACTCCTGAGGTTTGTTGTGATTCCAGCCAAAGTAGTATAATTTTCTAATTGTTCTAGTGTACTACTTCAGTGGCGTATAAAATATCATCCGGAGTCTGACCATCTGTAGCAGATTGCTTCACAGAGGATTCAGCCTTCACACATATGACAAGAGAAGAGATGCTTTCCAAACACATGCTCCAAACTCCTGTCTGGCCTTTTTGTCTGAGTAATGTCTTTCTGTCTGCTCAAAATTTGTGGCTAAGTTTGCTTCTTTAACATGGCTTTAAAAAAAGAATTTTTTTCTTAAAAATCAACTACTGGCTGGTTTTGGTTTGAACTGACTGCACTCAAAATATGAATAACCTGCTAAATGAATAAATGTACTCGAAGAATATTATATGCCAACATCTCAACTAAACGTTTTTTTAACATGTTTAACATGTTTTTTAACTAAACGTATTTTAACGGCAGGGCTCCATGTGGTCTGTCCTTAACATGTTGGGATTATAGTGGAAAGCAAGAGAGGCTTGTCCTGCAATCTGGTGACCACCCTTTCAAATATGAATGATTCTATGGCACAAGTCTCTTTTGCCAGTTGGTTGACTAGGTGGCCATATTCATAACATCCTGGGCAGCTATTTACTGTACAGTTATGCAAGTACAGCTGTTATATTACATTCATATAACATCTCAAATCAGGAATAAAATTTGACCACCATGGTATCAAAAATGTTGCTTTTTGTGTAGGTTGTCATATTTAAAAAAAAGTCTGATCCAGCTAATGGGCGTATGAGTTCTAGAGTAGACAAACGTCTGGTGGCTGTGGATCTGCTTTTATATAAAAAAAAAAAAACGTTTTATACACTGTTATTAAAGCATTTGGGACTATCTGACAGCATCATAGATACATGGGAAATAGATGCGTGTGAAGTGTATTTTGAAAAGGCATAGTGTATAAATAAGAGGATGTACAACATCCACATACATTTTTACTGCCCTGACTGGGGAAAGCCTCTCCTTTTTGAAGCAAACACACCCCTTTCTCATGCATTCCAGCTGTTTGTGAGAGACAGGAATTTGCATTGATCTGCATTGGTAAGATGTGTAAATGTGATTGTGACAATCTGCTCCCCTCCTGTTTTGCAGGTGTGAAGAAACCTTGGCACGATGACTCCGTTGAATGGCTTTGGGAAAAACACATGTGGACAGTTCCGGATGTGGGTATTCTGGAGGCTAAGGATGCTTTTGGTGCTTTGTGTAGTAGTGGAACTATTAACAGTAATGGTCAGCGGAGAGGACACATCAGGTATTTTAGAGCTCCAATTAGATGAGGAACAACCTGCAGGGACGATAGTGGGCGACATTAGCGCTGGTTTACTACCTGGAGTTACAGCCTCACTATACTTCATCTCTGATCATGAAGGCACCGGCATTGGTAGTGATCTCCACATCGATGAAACCACAGGCATTATCAAGACTGCCAGGCGACTTGACAGAGAGGAAAGAGACCATTACAGTTTTATAGCTGTCACTATGACAGGGTTCACAGTCAAGGTCTCAATCACTGTAAATGATATCAATGACCATGCCCCCACATTCCCCAAGAAGAAAGCCTCTTTGAAAATCCCAGAGCAAACAGCGGTGGGAACTAAGTTCTCTCTTGAGCCTGCCACTGATGCGGATAAGGATCAGCTTACTGTACAAGGATATCAGATTAAAGAAGGCAATGTCGGACAAGTGTTCCGACTCGAGACCAAAAGAGCAGCAAACAAAGTCCTTTACCTTGACTTGGTAGTCAATGGAGTCTTGGACCGAGAGAAGAGGTCCTCCTACTCCTTGGTGTTGGAGGCCTTTGACGCTGGATCTCCAAGGAAGACTGGACAGATGTCACTTGACGTCTTGGTGCAGGATATCAATGATCACGCTCCGATTTTCAACCAAAGCCGTTACAGTGCCATCATCTCTGAGAGCCTTCCTCAGGGCAGTAACATCCTGCAAGTTTTTGCATTTGATTCTGATGAAGGAGACAATGGCCTTGTATTGTATGAGATAAACCGACGGCAGAGCGACCCGGATCGCTACTTCGTCATCGAACCTCGCTCTGGGATCATTACACTCAATAAGCCTCTAGACTACGAGGTGAGGAAGGTTCATGAGCTGGTAGTGCAAGCCAGAGATAATGCGAGCCATCCAGAGATCACCAATGCCTTTGTTACAATACATGTTAGAGACTACAACGATAACCAGCCAACCATGACCATAATTTTTCTCAGTGAGGACGGCTCACCCCAAATCTCTGAAGGTGCTCAGCCGGGCCAATACGTTGCAAGAATCTCTGTCTCAGACCCTGATTATGGCGAGTACTCCAATGTCAATGTGTCTCTTGAGGGAGGGGATGGGAAATTTGCCCTGACCACTAAAGACAGCATCATCTACCTCATCTACGTAGACCAGATTCTGGATCGGGAAGAGAGGGATTCTTATGAACTTCGTGTCATGGCTACTGATTCTGGAACCCCACCACTTCGTGCAGAGTCCTCATTTACGATTCATGTCACCGATGTAAATGACAACCCACCTCTCTTTGACCAACAGGCATATAAGCAGACCATTCCAGAAGTTGTCTACCCAGGTAGCTTTGTGCTGCAAGTGACCGCGAGAGACAAAGACCACGGTCCCAACGGTGATGTCCGCTACAGCATCTTACCAGACAAGAAAACGCACGCCAGTTGGTTCACCATTGACCCTGTCACAGGTATCATAACCACTGCAACCAATCTGGATTATGAGAAGGACCCAAAGCCAAGTTTCAAAGTAGTGGCCACTGATGGAGGGCGACCCCCGTTATCCTCCACTGCTCTGGTCGAAATAGACCTCCAGGATAGTAATGATAATGAGCCAGTGTTTGGGAGCAGCTTCTACAATGTTTCTATCAAGGAGAACACATCAGCAGGGACCTGCTTCCTTGAGGTAGGAATGATTATGTTTTCCTTTTATGTTTTGTACCTTGTTCACCTACTTCACTTGTATTGTTTCTGTGATTGTTTTGGCCATGATTTTTTCCGGTTTCGTAGTATTAAATGTAACATTTGGTTTGGGCTTGGTATTCATACCTATTTCCTGACTCAATTACATTCTGATTCACAAGCTAAATATTTGATTCCAATTTGATTTGATTGGGATTGATTTGGATATATTTCAGTTATAATGACAATTTTGCTTATGTGATGGCATCTAATGCTGTAAAAGATACAGTGTGATTTTTCAGACTAATTCAAATTGGTAACTTCTAAGAGTGAGTTGTTTGTTGTGGGAATTGAGTTACGGTATACTGATTGCACATTTTTGCTTTAGCAGTTGGTGAATTAATTGGAAAATCAAGATTTTTTTTTTACCCAGCCCTACTTTTGACTATAGCAATCCGATATGTCTTGAAACAAGATTTAGAAGTATTGTGCATATTTTTGGGGGGTCTTTTATTTTGCTTGAAATATCCATAGTAGTTGTGGAGCAATAAAAACTTGTAATTTCACTCACCAAGACAATTTGTAATTATGACATATGATTAGCAGATTTTATCCTCTCATAGAGAATTGCAGAAAGCTGCTTGACAGATGGTAAAATTGTGCTTTGTTGTTCTTTTGAAATGTTGGTTTAAGTCTGTTGCCATGATAATTGTTGTCACCATGTGGCAACTGGGCCAACTGTGTTCTCAAGCTGTTGTTACCCCTGTGGGAAAGAAATGAAAATCAGGGCATGCTTTTTTCCTAAATTTTTTTTTTCGCCCAATAATAAGCAATTCCAGACTTCAAAGGACCTCCGTAATGTCAGTTTCCAACAGAAGCATCTGTTGAAAAATACCCTCCAGAACAAACTTTTTAGATAAATACTGGAATTCCACATTGTTGCTGGTTCATTTAACATATATTTGGAAAGAATCGCTGGTCACTGTTTGGAGGAATTTGGTATGTGGGTTTGCAGTATGAAGAAGAAGTAGGAGAGTGAATGAAAGAGAAGAATAGAGAGACAAAGAGAGAGAAGGAGGCTTTGCCACACACATAGAGGGATGCATAAAGTCAGGAATAAAAAGGAAGCTGGAAGTGAACAATATACTGATCGGCGAATCTTGGAATGAAGGGGTTATGAGAAAGTATTCTGTGAAACCAGAAGATATGCAAGTTTAGCAAAAAGCTGTTTAAATGTATCAAAACATTATCTATTTAAATCACTCACTCAACACAAATGACATGAAAAAATTCAATGGTTTTTCTGTTGAATGAATCTTTTCTCATTATTAGTCAAAAATTTTTAAACTCATTTCGGGCAGCACAGTTGGTTTTTCAGTACCCTTGTAGCAACTTTCATTCCAGAATATTTCCCTTTGGTCTCACTGAACCAGGTTAGGACACTAGTATGGGTGTTATTTTTGATCCAGTGCTCAGTAGCAGCAGTCCTTATGGCACCAGGCCTCACATATTGGCATGTAATACACCAAACCGGCTGTGGTCATTGGTTCTGATCCACTAAGACACTGGACTTGGCTTGCCTTAGTGTTTTTCTACTCTGGACATTGTAGACATTCGGTATTTATATAAATCACTATTTGTCCCATTCATATTTTTATTCAATTTGGAACTTCAGAGTGCGCAGCACTTCAGGAAATGTATTAATAAGACCAAGTGGCAAATTCACTGTCGCTATTTTAAACAAAAACATACATCTTATTCGTTAACCACCTACAGTCCAGGTTAACCAGGCACTAAATGCACTAAAATAACACTCATTCTTCAATCCAAAAACTCCTTTTTATGTAAATTAGGCTCATCATAGATTTAGACTTTGCTCTGTTTGTGTGGCACAATTATTAAATTGTATTTAATAGAGATGTTTGTGTACATTTTTCTGTTGATCATGGCTGTAGCTATTTATTACATGATAGATCATATTTTTATATCCAAGATGGGGAATTGCATTTAGAGTTTGCATAATTTTTCCTGAGATATCAAATTGCACACTAAAACATCACTGACAACATTTATCAACAAATGCATTATATCTTAGTGAGTTTGCCCTTCACAGAGAAGTGATTTGTGTTTAATCAATGTTTGTATGATAAACTGCTGATACATAATATACATTTTGAGCACACCTCAGAATAAACATGCATTTGTCTATAGGATTTTTTTAGACATTGATTAGCAGTCTTGAATGACAGATTGGATTGATGAATGTATATTTTGAATAGTTTAAATTTCAACCACTATCCCCCAAACACAAACACTCACGGCTAGTCCAGTCATTTCCTCCAAAAACATGCCTGTTTAACTAAGCTTATCTATAGAATAGAATGGTGTATTATTTACACACTGCTGAAAGAGAAAACTGCCTTATATTTGTATTTCGGTTTCCTTTCTTCTCCCGAGAGTAATTTCTCATGGAAGCAGTCTGCTCTAGTTTTCTGTTCATTGTTCTGGTGATCCGACAGATTTCGTGAGTAGGGCGCCCAAACCAAACCCTGTTCGGGACAGTCCCTGTTAAAGCATGTTTGGATAAGAAGGACCCTTCTTTATGTACTGGACAGAGGTCTCTCCACCCAATGCGCTCATGTATCAACCGTTGGGCTTTTCCATTAGTACTGTTACACTTGCGCTTTTATGCTGATCTCAGAGCAGATTTGTTTCCCATTGTATGATTCCTAAGTGTAAAAAACTTATTCCAAGTTGGTGTACATTGTCCACCCATTAGTAAGACCGGAGATCAATTCCCACCTGTTCACATCTAAGTCTCTCACTGCTGGTCTGATGCATTTAAAGTGTCTCTTACGGTGGTCTGGAACATATAAGTTTAATTCAGAACAAATGAGAGACAAATGGACTTACATCCACTCAGGACAAAATATAGACATACAAATCTTAAACTGTCATCAAGAGTATATAATTCTTTCAGGATGTGCCTTGATTACTTTCACATTTAAGAGAAAGCTTAGTGTTTATATGCTCTTCACGAAGCGAAAAAGATCTTTTCCTGAATCGTGCCTTGGCAGCTCAGGGTCATGTTGACCTGGACAGCTCTTCAGTGCTTAAAACAATTAATTTGTATCATATGAATTTATTGTGTACTACGTATTTCTATTTGGCAGGGTTGCGTGTTTATGTTCACAGGTGCAGCTAGTGTTACATTTCCCAAATTAAACTGTAGAAAACGCTTTTCTTCACCTGTTGAAGCAATTGTACGCACTGTGGTGTTGAATGGTATTTTGTCCTAAAGACTAATCATGTTTAATAAACCGGTATTGGAGCACATCTGGACTGATGCTTGTAGAGGAAGCTACCTGGGGAACAGCTTCCTGTAACATAAGACCGGCCCCCTGGTGGGGTCACATTATAAAGTGCCCCAACGGAAACAGGATCCAGACTGTGACTACCTACACATAGTCTGTGTCATTCTGCAATAGAGCACACAAACCCTTTTTGTAGTTGGCAAATGGTGATAAATGTATTGAATACCCATGTAAGTTGCCCAAGTGCTCGAGAAATCCTCCTTGAAATTCCTTTTTTTATGCTCAATAAAGCTCTTTCCATTAAGGCACAACAATTAGTAAAGTCGTTAAACAAACATTTCACAAGTTTAATAAATGTTTTTAATCTCAAATATGGGTTGAAATCTCAGTCCTATGAACGTGGGGTGCCAGAATGCCTCATTTGTTTGAATTCTCACCCCATATGGCCTGTGGCTTCAGCCTTTTCTTCATTTCCTCTACTCTGTTTTTCCAGCATTGCTTTATGCAATATTTTGGTTCCTTTCACCCTCTTTTTAGTGAAATACTTGCACTATCCTGTTTATTATGTGGCTCTCTTTGGAATGCATGATTCTGATTGGTCAATTGCAGCATTCAGCAGTCAATGATATCTGTATCTTATTGGTGATTGGCTGTTAAAGGTTTTTTTCATATTGGTTGATATTAGATATTTCAATGTGTTATGTTGGTAATCGGCTGCTATTGGAGTTTTTTTTATAGATATTTTATCTATATCTATTAGATATAGAATCAAGTATTCCAGAGAGCTATGCACTCCTAATTATTAGTCTTCTCACTCCTCTGTCATTCCTTTTATCTTCAATTCCGTTTGATTTCCTCACCATTCCTTCATTTTTTTCTCTCTAACACATTGTTTGCATAATTTCATACTACTCATGTGGCTGTTCGACCTTCTCTCGTTTGCGTGCCTGATGTCCACTGTTGTTGTCTCGGAGTAAAGCAGAGCAGCTGTGGCTGTATCTGGTGACATAGTGTTGAGACTGGCAAGCTCAGAGGTTTCTGGGGGCAGTGTTGCTGTTTAAGATCAGCTAATTGAATTTCATGATGTGTTGAGATGACTATTACCATGTATGAATCCTTAGGGTCCAGAAAGTTGCTGTTGGAGAGTTGCTTCATGGGACAGCAGGTGGTTGATGGCTTTAGAGGTGATGATTCCTTTGGGCGGTGAGCTCAGCATTGGGGATAATTTTCCCAGAGTGTCATATTTGATATAATTAGAGATAAAGTTGAAAAGCAGAGATGGCCCATCATGAATGTAGGAACGTGGAGGCCATCTGGTCTTTATCTGTAGATGGTTAGATACGAGATGGTTAGATAAGATAATACATTATAGTCAATAAATTCAGCTTCAGTCAAGTCATAAAGCTGTCATCTGAGAGAACAAACAAACACAGCAGTAACAGGATACACAAGTTTGTTTAGCGTCTCAACAATGTAAATCTCTTTAAACACTCATATTTTTCCATTGTTCATTTGTCTCATCAGTATTACAAATGTTCCTGTCACAAAATCTGAAATGTAGACAACCGCGATTTTCCACTGTTGTGTCTTGGCCTCATTATGTCTCACATGTATTATTCTTTGTGGTCAAAAGGAGATTTCAAAGCAGCATTTCTCAAAGCGTCAGGGGCGCCCAGAGCATGTCAGACGAGGCCAATGATGATAATTCACCAAGTAAGAATAATTCAATTTAATTTCATATTTTAGTAAAAGCAGACTTTAATCTTAATAATGTTTCTCAGCTTAGTGGGCTGTAACTTTGCCTCTGTGATATGGTTTAGTGTGGGAGAAAACTATTGTAGTTCATCATAATTGTGCATTCATCGCTTATAGGCAAAATTAAGAGAAACATCCTGTAGATTTTGCTTTAAACTGTGCAATTTTTTTAGCTGTGAGCTCCCACCCTCATGAAGCAGTGCTCAAACAACATATATATTTGACTATTTTGCAATAAACAAGTTTTTTACTGTACTGTCATTTATTTATTTATTTGATTACGTCATTGACAATGACAGTGCTTTATGTGTAGTTCATTGGCTCATGAAAGATGTTAAAGGAGTGGTATAATGCCCTTTTCACAAGATGTAAAATAAATCTCTGATGTCCCCAGAGTGTGTATGTGAAGTTTTAGCTCAAAATACCCCACATATATTTTTATATAGCATGTTAAAGTTGTCAGTTTTTGAGGGTGAGCAAAAACGCGCCATTTTTATGTCTGTCCCTTTAAATGCAAATGATCTGCTGCTCCCGGCACAGACGGCGGAGCTACAATTGCAGCTTTGATTACCCCACACAGACATGCACTGAAAATGTCAAAAACTTTTAGCCTTTTATGTTCAAACCGAAATCAGACAAACATGGAGAGACTCAAAAAGTGACAAAATGTAGACAACATTTCTGAATGGTTAGTTGATGAATTTATGTAGCTTATGTAGTTATCTTCTAGTCATTGATGCGCATATTCTGTCTTGATAATCTATAAATCGTGTTCCAGGGGCGGGGTTTATGTAAATTTAAGAGGAATATCGTGTAGTCCCTACCAGACGTTTGTTGTAGTCCTTAAAAAGGAATTTCTTTAAAAGAAAATATCTCCCTTTGCTTTGAACTTTGAGCGTCATAACTTTGCAGATGTTGTTTATGCTTAAACAGTAACATTACACACTAATTAAAGTTAGAAAAGTGAAATCATAATCAACCACCCCTTTAAGTACACACTGTGATGTGTACCTTTTGAGATTTGTAAAAATTATGGAGAAAATGACTGCGAAAAATAATTTGCTGGGGTTTTTTTGTTTATTTTTTTGTCTATCAAACTGAACTGAAACCTGTTGATCAGAACAGGTTTGTCACTGTTTTTATCGCTGATCAGCTGTAGAACATCATTTTTTTAATTATTCCAACTATATTGTTCTTCTGTGTTTTTATTATAATTGTGGAGTGGACTTTGCTATTCTAATAGAATATTCAAACTTAAAAGTTATCGGTATAGTTATTGTCTTTGGTGTGAACGGGTCTTAAGACTTTGAAAACCTCTTTTTTCAATACATAGAGACAGAGTTATATATTAAACTGTTTAAAATGTTAGTGTTGTAATGGCAATTTCATTGAGCTCACCATGCAGCTGTGATAAAGTATAAATTTTTTAATTGAGACTTCAAATTCGGTGTAAACTTAAAGTATAATAGATTATGTACCGCTAAACACTGGAAGCTTGTAACTGTGCATTCACATGGGGCGTCGGCTTCAATGCTTGACGGAGGGCGTGTCTGAACTGACACGACCGTCATAGTGACAACAGCCAATCACATTACTTCCAGCTTTGCATAAAGTCGATCTGATTGGCTGCCGCCTCCGTTGGTGCTTGAAAAGTTTACATTTTTGAACACAACACAACGCAACGGAACCCAAAATTCAGTTCGGCAACGCATGATGTCACCCATTCAAAGAAAATGAGAGCCGACAGCCGGTGTGAATGCACAGTAAAAAAGTCAAAATGTTATTAAAGCTATAAGCTAGTTCACCCAAAAATACATCATTTTCTAACCGTCATGTCATTCCAAACCTGCATGACTTTCTTACTTTTGCAGATCACAAAAGAAAATATTTTAAATAAATGACAGAATCTTAATTTTTTTTGAGTGAACTGTCCCTTTAAGAATGCCTCAACAAACACCCCTCAATCTCTTCCCCTCCTGCCATCTTCTGTAGTTCATATCTGCTGAGCTAGTGTAGATATATCAGTGCTGTGCTGCACAGAGGCAAAATCTCATCCAGTCAAAGAGCCTAATGAGGCTTGAATAAAAGTGATTATATTTTAGTGAAAGGGCAAATTAGAAGAGGTGACTAGAGATGGGTAATTGCACTCTTCTGCTTTTATTTTACACACAATACTCAAATTCATTGACTCAAATTTCACCATGTGTCACTCCTTCCCTATCAAACCTTAGTTTCTATTTCAGACTACTGTTCAATCTATCGTGTCCATCCTCCAAAATAAGCAGGTCTCTCCCTCCCTTTTTAAGCTTTTCCCATAAAAGAGCTCAGTTAAATGAAATTTAATTACAAAGCTACTGTGCGCACCAGACTCAGCCAGTAATAATACCTGCTGTATTGATTTAATGAACAGTCCAATGCGGTGAAAAGTCCATTAAAGCCCGCGGACCTTTGAACCACAGCATGACGGCGGTAATCTCTATAATCTTTTGCTCACTCCACCTTTACGTTTCTAAACAACTGCCTTTATAAGCCGATGTGCCAATAAACTGGGCACATATGCACACTGTGCCATTAATTGTGGTCTTTCCAACCCATCCTTGCTTTTGCAGACTGTCAGGCACCTAGATTATCCCTCCAACACACCCAGTAATCTTGCCGTCACCCTGGTGGTCTCTTCTCTGACCTCCATCCCGCACGGTTGATGCTCTGCCAGCTCGCCTTTGTGGGATCTCGCCACTTTCTGCTACTCATCGAACCCTCTGGCCTTCACCCTCACTCTCAGGACTGTCATTTCCCTCCATGTGTTGCCATTACATAATGCCCTGTCAGTATTTTTAAGGTTTGTTTGCATTACATTTAAGAGGCTGTACATTAACCTGAGGTTTCTGTTTGATGGGAAAAGGAGCTTACTGCATTTTTCCAAACCTCACGCTGAGTTGATTCATCTATCCTTGGCAGGGTTTGGGTAAACTTGTTTGAGTTGGCATCCGAGCGTGGTTCTGCGAGATTTAACTTTGTGGAAGAGACTCTGCAAGCCGAGGAGAAAGATATGGAGGTGCTTCCACTCAAAATTCACACATTGGCCCTGTTTTATTCCCCCCAAGCTGTCATACTTGCTCAGAGTGACTCATAATCAAGGTCTTGTATTCAAGCCAGATCAACTCTCAAGTACTGATTTATGTGCAGTGACTATCCAAATGATCTTTTGTAAAGTTCATTGCTCCTTATTTTACTTGTCTCCTTCATAAGGCAAAGAAGCATAGAAATGTTTGGAAATTCATCCATCAGTCATTTTTTCAGCTGATTTGATGCTTAAGTATTTTTATTCTGGCTACAATGGCTTTTTAATCCTTCTGTAGCCAATAAAGTTTTTGGACTGCTTGCAAAGTCGTCCCAATTTGCACGTACCGTATTAACGATACTCTCTCAGAGCGGTGTGACACAAATGTTATATGTGTTTCTTATCCTACTGTTCAAAGCGTTTTCAGTTGGCATGGTCCTTTCTTTTCCAGTCCACGTTTGTTTCAGATCTAGAAAGGACGGCCTCTGTAGGCCTATTGAAAATACCTTGGGCTACAAAGCCTGGAAAAATAAGATTGCCGACCTCACGGTCTCTGTCAGTCATCAAACTTGTTCGGGATGCTTAAAAGTATTACAGTGAATAGGGGATTGAGTTCCAGTAGCTCATTTTGGTCTGTGTGCACCAGGCTTTATGTCTGCCGTCACTCGGGGCCTGGAAGGAAAGAGACGTTCATTTGAATTCATAATGCTTTTTCAGATGGAGCTCTTGATTCTCATGGCAAGTCTTAAGCCGTCTTGCAACTACTAACTAACAAACTGACAACACAGGTTGCTCCAGAGGGATGTTGTAACTTAAAAGAATATTGGGTTCAGTACAAGCATAATATTGATTGCCAAAAATATATTTTTTGACTTTTACCTCATTTTCTTTTAGTACTGCTTACATTTAATGCTGTTCTTTTGAACTTTCCATTCATCAAATAATCCTGAAAAAAAACATATCAAGGTTTCCACAAATGTATTAAGCAGCACAACTGTTTTCCACATTTATGATAATACATTTTTCATATAATAAATCAACATATTATGATTTCTGAAGTAATGGCTGCTGAAATTCGTATTCTTATTGTAATATATATATTAACATTGAAAACGGTTCTTTTAAATTTATATATTATTTCATATTACAGTTTAACTGCATTTTTGATTAAAAAATCCAATAAATTTACGTTTTTCCTTTCCTTTTTTGGTAGTATTCATAGTTTTAGAGTTTCAGGATTGTTATCATGGCAAAAAAGTTGTAAAATTGGACATAACTTTAGACAAAAAGTTAGAATGTGTTTTATCCACATTAATATAATGCTTACGCACATATTTTTTGCGTCTTGTGGCTGTATATTTGAAATAGTGAAAAATTAGAGCCGAGGGACAAGTTGAAATTATTGTTATGTTTTGGTAAAAACTAAATTTTCCCGCTATTATCTCACAAACACAACATTACCCCAGAATCACGTTTGATTGAGCTTACTGAACCTGGAATAGTCCTTTAACATGCTCCCATTCTGTGGAAAGACGTTCGGCCAGCTGTAGGCCTGTGGTGATAACGATTGTCTTCTACACCCCAGGTGATGATTTTGACCCTAGTTCAATGGCCGTCTATGCTGCGCTGATCCATTCATCATTGTTTCAGTAGCACGCACTGCTCTGAGCTCAAGTGTTTTGCCTCGGGATGAGTTTACCCCTGGAATGCAGTGCACTCGTTGCTTACAAGGAGAAAGCGGATATGAGGGCGCTTTGTGATTGCAGTAGAACTTGACCGGATCATCTGGCTCAACCTGCTCCACCTGCAAGCAGAGATCATTGATTTCTAATAAAGAGCCCTGCACCCCTCATAATGAGGTGGAGATGTTTCTTCGGCTCCTTTTCTCCTAAAGATTGTGTAAATGGGCCAGCGCTGATCAAACAGAAACATCTGAATGATAAGATCTCTGGACTCTTGAATGTTCAATAAAAGCTCTCAGCTGTCTTGCGGAGAGGCTGTGCCATTATTGGATGGTTTCCAACTAATCAATTCATATACAGGAATCAAACACGTGTCATTCGGATCCAGGTGCTGAAAAATAGCAGCAATGTATCCCTGGATAACCCTGAATCTGCACCGACTGCCAGATGGTTGTCCCTGAACTGTTTAAGAGTGTACTCATCTTATGAGAGCTCTTATGAGTAGAAGTAAGAAGAAGAGCAATGATGCAGTTAAAGGCAACTGTTTATGAGACAAGTCGATCTGGGAGTTTTGTTTTGGTTGGCTGTTTACACTTTCGTACAGTTTGTACATGCACTTACACCCATAAATTACAACCCCATTATCGGCATAGTTGTGTGTTCTACAGCAACAAATAATGATAAATCAGACAATCTGGGAGGCTTTCACTCGCAGTTCAGATTTTCTGGGTCAATGACATTTACTGTAAGTTTTTTAACTAGTGTAAAACGTGCATATTTCTTAGAAATGTACTCTTTGGATTAATGTTGGTTTGAATCTGAATATGAGTGTACTGTACACATCTGAATTATTATTTTCAAAAATGTTTAAAAATATATTTTTTAAGGTACAAGTATATATTTAAAAATAAATTGAATTAATAATGCAGAAATATCTTCTTCTTTTTTTTTTTTGGAGAGTTCCTCCACATGACATTTTACCATCTGAACAAACCTTCATACAAACGTGAAATTATCTGATATACTAAGATTACTAAGATACTAAGATTATACTAATTATTCTTCTAAGAAATAGTAATAAAAGTTCTTGCCAAACTATTTAAAGTTTTCGTTTCAAGAAATATAATTTTACTGATATCATTTCTTTAATTAGCCTTTTTTTCCTGTCGTTATCATATCAGAACAGTTGTATCACCCTGACTTTATGCTCCCCCCCAAAAAATCTAAATGAATTTTAATTCAGAAATGAAAAACATGCATATAAAAGTATTTATGCATGTATGTATGCATATGTGTGTGTGTGTCTGTGAGAGAGAGAGAGAAAGAGATAGAGAGAGAGAGAGAGAGAGAGAGAGAGAGAGAGAGAGAGAGAAGGGAGGGAGGGAGGGAGATGTCGGCATGTGGTGTGAGTTATTAGCAAGGAATTGTGCCAGTAGTCATGGTTACCATGGCAATCCGACAGCGAAGAGGAGGGAGGTGGTGTATGTCTGTGGTGTGATTTTGTGTGTGTGTGTGTTTGTGTGTGCGCGTGTCGGCTTGTGTGTAGGGGTAGTAATTTGCTTTCGGCTGATGGTCTGGTTGGCAATGGTCCCTTTTGTCCTTTTTTAGACATTTCTGTTATATGCTTTTTTAAGTGTGTGTCTGCAGGTCTGCTTTATGTCTGCCCAGGCTCCCCTCAAGGACATGAGAAGTGGGTTAATAAATTATAATAGTGATCCTTTGTAAGTAAAACTTGTGCACAAGTACACACACACACACACACACACACACACACACACACACACACACACACACACACACACACACACACACACACACACACACAAATACGCAACGATAAAATAGCCTTTCGGTGTGGAAACAAAGCCACTCCCTACCATCTCACATATCTTCTTGGGTTCTCTATCTCATAAACTACACACTCTTATCGGGCCGCCTGAACCAGAGAATTACATGACAAAAGAGAGTAAAATGGAAGCAGACAGTCTGTGGGCAGTGAGCCATGCTGGTATCACACTGGTAAAGAATAACACCAGCTCTCCCCAGAGATCTCCTCTCTACCAGAACAAAGAGCTGTCCCTTCCTCCAGAGCTCCTTCACACACAGTCCGCCTTTCCACTGCCCGTCATCTGTCTCTCCTGGTTTGAGGGATCATTTTGAGAAGAAAATAGATCTTTGGCTCAAATGTGAAACATTTAAACATGCAATTCTGCACAAGATAGTCATTTTATAGTGTTGAAATTTAAATTCCATAGGGTAATTGTTGGCTGGTTTTCATGTGGATATTCTTGGAATGTTATGTTGCAATAGATATTGGTCATAATTGTGATTGGTGTCATGTTATTGTACCTTGGTAGAGCTACACACACACATTTATTTTATTTTATTTATTTTATTTTTTATTTACTTGAACCCATTTCCCCTCAAACTTATACTGTACGTGTGCTTGTATTGTGTTGATGAAGGGTTGCTGAATGTGGTTTGTGTGGTTGTTTAAGTATCAGCCTGTGAGTCTACATGCAAACGTGTATCTGGGTGACATTATATACCGGTAGGTGTGAAACAATTGCTTAACTGTTACTGTGCCTTAGATAATTATCATGTCTAATTATCATCATCTTGTTAAATCAAGCTTCTGTAACTATAGAAGAGCCATACTCATAATTAGCTAAAAGACAGCTTGAAATCTCTGTGGAATCTTTCAGTACCAACAATCTGATCAAGGACAATTTCCTTCATATCCAGATTAATAAAATAAATGGATATAGATATATGAGCTGATTGTAGATTCTGACTTTTTATTCAGTAATATTTAGTATAATATGTTTAAATACAAACATATATATATATATATATATATATATATATATATATATATATATATATATATATATATATATATTAATAATATTAATATTATTAATATTTATTTGATATTATTCATTATTTAAATAATAGTAATAATGATATACATAATTAAATTAAATGATATTTATAAAATAACATTTACATATTTAATTATGACCATTGAGGAATAAAAGAAATTGTGGGAAATAAATAAAATGTACACTGTAAAAAAAAATTACATCCCCAAGTCAAAAATTTCTAGTGACTGATCACATCTAAATTTTTCAATTAGTCTGACGTATTATTTCTCATTGAGCCAATGTTAACAGACTATTGCAACAAGAATTGCACTTGGGCCAATTGAAAAATTTAAATGTGACCAGTCACTAGAAAACTTTGACTTGGAGAGGTTAGAAATTTTTTACATTGTACACTTTATCATCATTACCTACCATTTGCACCCTTGCGCTCCACGTATCTGCATTTGTCATTTAAAACCTATATTGCAACCACTATTATCCAGAACCTCTAACTTCACATCTGTATTTCCATGTTTCTGTAATATATTTATGCAATTCTCCCAGGTAATCACTCATAGCCCATAGACACCCCCCTGAGTCATTAACACTTGTCTCCTGCATGCATTTTCACTGTATCAAGGTCATATTAAAATAGGCCGGTGCTTCGCCATCCACAGGCTGCCAATGTGTCTCCTGATGATCAGACTATAATGATTGTGATTTGTCCATTGACTGAAACTGGCTGTAATTTCTTCACATAATATCCAATGAGTAAATGGGTGCCTTGTTAATTATTCTGGATTTGGTGTTGGCTGTGTTTCACAGCATACGCAAAGCAAGACGTCTGTTCCTCCGTGGATCTCATGGATTTTTTATCTGTAAGGGTAGTGGAGTGTAACGTCTGGGGTGATGTCTGATGTCTACCAACCAGATTTGACTGAGTGGTTGGTAGAAAGAAAAATGAGAGGAAAAAAAAAAAGACTAAATGGGACCATTAGCTAGGTTTAGCAATCTTGTTACTATGGTAACAGACACCCATGGGATGGCAGGTGTAGGGAAAGAAAACTGATGCAAGCTAAGGACAAACAGGATGTCGGAATGAAGGGTGATGGACTGACGTGCAGTGGTGTTGTTTGAAAATCTTTAATAGACCTTCATCAAGAGCACCATATGGACAAATCCACAATTCAGTTGTGCACTTTTACTCAACTGTTTATGCATGTATATCACTACATGCACATGCGTGCTATTTCATTGTTTATGAAACATCATGTCACATGGCGCCTGGAACGTTATTGATTGTTCATTCTGGTCAACTGGTTATTCAGGCAACAACTCCTTTACATCAAGACTACTCTGTGATCCTACTTGAGGCGTAATCAAAACCCGTAGAAATTGTTTGACAAACTAAAGGAACCCATAAACCCATTTTTATTTACCACAAGGGAAATGGGCCTTAATCCTCAGCAGCCTTATTTTCCACCGTATGAAATCTATGGAGGGAATACTGTACCTCCTGCCACACAGATGCAAACCATTATGAACAGCTAAAGAGAGAGCAAATCACTCCACCACAACCTGCAACAAAAAACAATGAAATCATGTAGACAACTCTGAGCGATACTACAGTAAGTCCATCCGCTTTCCATAATCAAAGAAGTTTGAGTTTACAATCATTCTGAGAGCAAAGCGTCCCATCTCTCTCCCACCCCACCCTGTCTCAGAGCTGTGGAGTGATCTAATACAAAGCCCTTTGTCTGGGCGGATAATGATCAAACAGGCGGAGGGGATTTCTTGCAGGATTGGTCTCTGTTATATTTTTACCCCTTCCCAATTAAAACACACACGCTGTATGATCCGGGAGATGGTGTAACGGGAAAATCCAGTCTCCTGTTGGAGAACACAACTTCCTCACTTTCATCTGAATGTTCGGTTCTTCAAACAGCAGCCACTGATGCTTCATTTGGTTTGCAGGAGCTTACAATTATTTGATGAATTTTCATCTGTTCTGACTGCATTAAGTAGGGATGCGCAATATATTGGTTCCATATTGGATGATAATGCCGATTTTTCTTTTAATTTATTAGTATGTACCTATATTAGATATTTATTTGTGCATGGTCATTGTGCACTTAAATTAATAATTTAATATAAATATAACAATGTTAAATGTAATCTTTAGCAGAATTTAAATTTAATATGTATTGTTAATACTGTTATAATGTTGATAATTTAGTGCTTTCATTTAAATTGATTAAATTATATATTTTGTTCATGTTTATTAAATTTAAAAATATGTATATAATTATTATTAATAATATAAACAAATGCATGATGGTTTAAAATACATTAAAATATAACACTTCTTCTAAGCTTGAGTCTGGAAAGCTTAGAAGCAATTCAAAAAGAAGGGAATGTAAAACTTTGTTGATTGCTAACATGTACTAAATACCGAAAGGAAAACATACAGACTTTGATGTTTTTATCAACCTATGCATAATGGTTTCAGACTTTTAGCTTTTCTAATCTGAATAATGGGGCTATCGCAGCAAGGCTGATTCTAAATGGAGCGGTGGACGCCAGTTAAGTCAGATGGTGCCGTAATTTTCGAACTGGATTACCTCATCTGTTAAGGAATCACTTCCTTCCTATGGAGATCTCAGAGCAGGAAGCTAACACCTCATGCTGATCAGAGATATGCCGTCTGGACCACAGTGCTGTTTCGATGCTTATCGGCAATCAAAAAAATTTGCATTCCTAATAGGAACATGCATTGTTATACCACAAACAATATAATGAGGGAACTTAAAAGGTGAAACTGGGAGCTCACCACCATCTGGATTGTGTTTGGTGGGAAAATATTTTTGTAGCTGTTTGAAATTTTAGATTTTGAGTGAATTAATTTTTTCCCGGCCTCCCCTGTAAAAGAAATCTGCACATGGTTATTTGTATTTTTTTTACAGGCTGTCATTTTTATCTCTCTCGCAAATGCATTTGTCACTGTTGCGCTGCAGGGGAGAGAATAAGAGGAGACGAGACGGGAAGAGTGGTGAGAAGAAAGAAAAGGGAATGAGGGGGAGTGCAGTGTAATCGTTCATTTGTCTTTGGTTTCTAACCTCCTGGCTCTACAGATAATTGAGTTGAACAAAGGCGCGATTTGACAATGCATCGTTAGAAATTTGTTGTTGTTACTTTTTTAAGTGCCATCAGACCAAGACTTTATGCTTCCAGTAGAGAAATGCATTATGAGTGACTGGTTTCAACAAACAACTAGTTGATTAATGAGGTTAAGTAGTTTTAGATTTCTGTCTCGGGAGTTCTGCATTAAGTTGTTCCGTTACACTTCGTCATGCGGTTTTTGAATGCAAGAGCATTCCCTTCTTTACATGCCATGAGTCATGAGTAATCAGATTGATGGCTCAAATGAACTGAAAAGCTTTCATGTAAACACCTTAGTAGATCCGAGTGAGCTTGACCCTTATGAAATTTCAATCGGATTGAAGATATGAAATAATCAGATAAATAAATAAAAATTAGGCTTATAAACTCTTGAATCTGACTATTTTCTCAATCGGATTCAAAAATACTTGCCGCACATGTTCAGTCCAGTGGTACACGTTTTTACATCTTTTGTTTTATGTGACGCCAGACACTGCACTTCAGCAGAAGTTTTGTTCTGAATATATATAATGCACATTTATATTAATATTTGAATCGGATTTGAATGTTTATGGTACATAAACAGTATTTTTGGAATCTGCAATTGGATTGAATTCATTCAGATTGACGAAAATGGGTGCATATTAGCATACCTATAGTGTAGTCAGGTGAATCCAGAATTAGCCTAATCATCCAAGGTTATCAGAAGTCTAGTTGTTCAGGCAACCCTCCAACTAGTTGATTTTAAAAATATGTTATTTTGCCCTAGTTTTTAGACTGAGACTCAGTCCAAGGTCACCTTTATGTGTTCCTGTCAGATCTGGATAGCATCGCCATAAGATCAAGACTCTAATTCTGGCACCTAGAACTGTTTATCCTGCATTTTCTTGTTGGTCTTACAAAGGTGACGACAGCAACATCCAGAGTTGTTAGAATGAGTTTAACCCCGAGTTCCTTTAGACCTTTGACCCCTAAAACTAAACTAGGCTTCTGCTGGTTGGGTGTAGGAAACTTCAAACTGAATGTAAAGGTCAAATCAGAGCAGCTTCTACAGACCAGAGTCCCTGGGTAGGGTATTAGTTTTTAGTAATATGACCACTGACATAATATAGCAAGCATTAGTAAAATAATGAATCAGGCTGCTGAGGAACTTGGGAAATATTGTAGAGTCACACAATAGCCTTGCTCCCTGTAGTATTTGCTCTGAGTTGGTGAGGCAGCCTTGATGTAGCACAATGCAAAATTGTCCTCTCATCCATAGCCATTAACTTGTCGGATAACATTATTCAACAAGAAAATGGCACATCATCTCACGTCAGTGTTGATGTAGAAGTTTTGTTTTTCTCTGAATCTCCTCCAAACTGTCTCATCTTCCTTGAATCGCCCATTATATGATTTAGTCATGGAAAAAATCCTGACTGTTCCCGGCTGCTGTGAACCCTTGTGATAGTATTCTCACAAACCTCTCCCATCTCCAGCCTAAACAAGTCAGGTCTATAGAGCAATTTGCGCCCTTGTTTAGCTCTTTAATGTCGCTGGGCACTTGTGATTTATTTTAGGCAGCACTGTGAATATGGCGATCTCAACATCTCTTTAAGCACATAATGTCTCCGGAAGGAAATCTGGTGTGAAACGTCTGTGACATAACACATCTTGGAAGTGTCGCTTAGTCCCTAACCGTGCAGCACACGACGAACACTTAGGCCGTGTGTCCACCAAAGCGTTTTTTCATGCGGCTGGCGTATTTTTTTCAATTGTTTTCAATGGAAGCGCCGCATTTTTAAAATGCCATGACCTGAGCGGTTTTTTTCACGCTGAAGCGCTTGAGCGCTCAGCGTTTTTTACAGGTTGCCGAGAGTTGAAGAATGTTCAACTTTGGGTAAAACGCATCGCTCTTCACTGTCACTTTTTACCCAACCGTCCAATCACAGTGGAGGAGGGGCGGGACTAATACCACACCGACCAACTGCCATATTCTGCTTGTACAACGTCAACAGATGACGACAACAAGCATAATAACGGAACAAAATAATTTAAAACAAGAGCCAGAGAAAATACTTTACATTGTATCAAAATTTTTATATAGAATCAACACAGAAACAAAATACGTGTGAAATGAGATACTAGTAACACATTCGCGGATATTCCGTATCATAACAAGCAAACTGTCTCAACTGAAAGAATCGCTTTCAGTTGAAAGCTTCCTTCCTTCCTTCTGCCAAAACGCTCTCAAGCGCTCACAGCTTGGCGTTTTCAACAGAGCGCCTAGCGTTATCAGCTGGCTAAAAACTCTTTGGTGGACACACGGCCTTAGTGAGATGACTTTCGTCACGTAAACATCGCAATCTTTGTCTAAAAGACTGCTGGCGGTTAAAGGACCCTCGTCATATGGTAACAATCTTTTCTCAAGCTGTTCACATGCCACCAAAGTCATATTCATCCTAAATTGTCTTTGAAATATTAAGAGGGTGGGCGGCTCCCCCGAGCTAAACGTTCCCCTAAAATGGAAAAATGCCACACGACCTCTTTTTCAAGGTAATTAGTCTTTTCTATTTATTTGCATAACAGACAACCAGGTCCATGGCAAATTTATGTTTTATACATCAGACTCCCCATTTGTCTTATGGACGTGGGCTCCGGTGGTTTAGATTGAGTGCCGGACCCAAGCCCAGAACGCCTCTTGGACCCCTGGGTGTTACTCCACAATAGTGCCCTTGATGTCAACCGGTGAAAACGGCTCTTAAGTGGAATGGCTTCTTTTTGTTCTTAAGCTGAATTAGTTTTTATGTTGAACTGAAAAGAGAACCATTTCAAGTGTAATAGTGATTGTTCTGGTTTTGTGGGGTGATGTATGGAGTGAGGCTTCAGTGTGTGGCAGAGCTTAATTTATGTGCCCTGTCTGCCGGTAACCATGTGAGCTTGAAAGATTTCCATCCTTCGCTTTCCCTTTCAGGGTCTGGGTTTAAAGATTAGGAGTAATATTCATCAGGGTGTTGTAGCAAAACTTTCTTTCTTGTTTTCTTTCTTGCTGGCTTGCTTTCTTCCGTCCAACTGTCTTTCTGTCTGTCTTGTTGTATCTGTCTGTCTGTCCTCCTTAATTCTGTCTTTTCTTTCTTTTCTTTTCTATATTTCTTACAGATCATCTGTTTATTTCTCTGCTTGTGTGTCTTTTTCTGACTGTCCTTATGTCCTTCTTTATTTTTTCTGTCTTTCCGTTCTTCCCTTCCTTCCTTCCTTCCCTCCTTCCTTCCTTCCTTCCTTCCTTCCTTCCTTCCTTCCTTCCTTCCTTCCTTCCTTCCTTCCTTCCTTCCTTCCTTCCTTCCTTCCTTCCTTCCTTCCTTCCTTCCTTCCTTCCTTCCTTCCTTTCTATCTTTTCTTTTCTGTCTTTATTCTGCCCCCCTGCATGTTTCTTTCTTTTGGTTTGCCTGTCTGTCTTTTTTTCTGTTTGTCTGTCCATCCGCCCATCCCTACATTTTTTTCTTTCTGTCCATCTATCCACCCGTCCATTCATTTATTCTTCTTTCAGTCTGTATTTTCTTTCTGCCTTTCTTTGTCTGTCCATCTTTTATTTCTCTTTTTCTCCTCTGAATGTACAGTTCTTCATCTGCCTATGTTTAATCCAATACTTCATAATCGTGGTTTAGCGACCGATGCCACTCAACATCTGGCCGTGAGGACGCTGGCCATGGAAATGGCAGTATTGAGCAGGCCATCATGCCCCAGGGGATTGTGGGATGCTGAATGTCTCCTCTCAGCAGGAGGAAACGAGGAGTGTCTAAATAAAGCCTGTTTAAATGAATCTTAGAGAGTAGCATTGGGAGATTTAGCCCCAGTAAAACCCATAGAGCTGACACAAGAGCACTACAGAGTCCAGACAGACACTTTAGGGCTTTCTTTATCTATGTAAAATGAAAGTCCAGAAAGTTCTCGTTTCAACTCCAGCTGACGGTTAGGTGTAAACGTATGTTTCTGTACATTAGTCTCCAGTGATCTAATTTGGCCTAATTCTTGGCATGACGAGTGAAAGGCAAAATATATTTGCTTTTGCTGGAACATATGTTTGAAACATATGCTGCCATTATATTTAAGGTTTGCAGTACAGCACTGTATGTATCTGATGCCAAAACAGAGTCCTGGGATTTGAATCTGGGACTATTTTAAGGTCAAACTGTGGCGATGTAGAGAAGCTTGGCAGCTAGGAATTATCAGGTCAGTGCTTGATTTAAGAGGAAACTGTTGGGTCTGGAGTTTTACCTTACCTGTTTGTACACCAGCGGAAACATTATCAGTCTCTAAATTACACAAATTTAACCCTTTTAAATGTAATCTTAACAAATCTCAATATCCATTTTCCTACTGGACATCATAATATTCTTTTCCAGCATTTGAAACTATTGATATTAGTTTTTAATGTTTTAATTTTCAATTATTTAGATATGCTTTGAGTGTTTTAAAAAGTAACATGTTTCCATGGTGTAGACGTTCAGATTTTCTGAAAACAAGAACTTTATCCCTTGTTTTCCATGGTGTGGATTTTTTACTGCCGTTGTTTTAGGGAGACAGATTGAAAAGATCTATACTGATCCGAAACTTTCTGGTTGAGTTGAGTTTGGCTCAGTCAGCCTGGACAGACCACAGTTTTCAAGGTAGGAAAAGAGAAACATTTCCAAGCGGTAACTGAGTATTTATGGAGCAACCGTTTCCCTTAATGTATCCTTAATGTAGTGAAGACTTTGTGTCTTTAGGCAAGGATCGTTTGGGTTAATTTCTTGAGTCTCTCTAACCATGCAACTCGTATTGACCATGGTGGTCCGAATCGGGAAGAGAGTGTTGAGTTACTCCATTACTCCGTTACATGTCTGCCAACATTGTTGGAATAAAAGCGAGCGATCCAAAATAGTGCCAACAGTGAGGATATGGATCTTGTTATAAAGCAGATCAATTACTTCTCTTTCTCTGTCATTCACTCTCACACACAAAGTAGCTTATTTTGTTAAATATCAGATCCACAATAGCTTCACATCACTGTTGTTAACTGAAACATGCCACGCCAGTTATTGCCTCAAGCATGGCAGAGCAATATCAGATTTCCCCTTTTGGGAAATTATTCCGATCGGTCCAGTTTGTCATCAGCAATCTGTAAAGACGGAAAACTGGCCAGAGGTCAGGTGCCCAAATCTGGGCAGTGTTACTCAAGACATTTAGCAGCCGGCTTTAAGTTATAACTCTACCTGACAGATTTATCCTATGGGCCTCTTTCACTTTTTCCCCTCCACATCTCTTTTTTGCTCCACATACAGTGTTCATTTGTCTCTTTTTGTCTGTCAGGGAATTTCAGGTGTGATGGTTTCTTTGGCACACCATTTCTGGTGCTCCTTTTAATCAGTTCTTCCACTCCTCCTCTCTCCGGCCTCCTTCATCCATTATTCCTCCGAGTGAGAATGAGTCAGGCAGCTGTTTCAGTGGTGGAAATAAGGCTTTGAGATCTGTGTGAAGGTGAGAAATGACTAAATGTTGTGCTTAGTTACTTCCCAGAGGGACTATCCTCTTTAAACTGAACCCTGCTCAGGGAGAGTGGTCAGTTTCTTTAGCCACAGGGAGTGTCTATCTTGTTCTCTCTCTCTCTTTTTTCTCCCGTTATTTCTTTTTCACACAAGAGGATACCATGACGGTTGATTAGGACTGAAAAGAACTGAGCGTGACCATGGTTCTTTCTTTTCTTTTTCAGAGGTAACCTTAGAGCTAAAGTATTCCACGAAAAAGAGATCCTGTCTGCTTCAGTGCTTCATCAGTGTAGATCTGATTTGATTTCAAAGAGTTTTTATGGTGATTTACAATCCCTGTTGCCTATACTGTGAAGTTGTGGTTCTCAACCTATTTTGCTTTAGGATATTGATTTTACACTTTAACAATGGACAGAAAGTGGCAACCCAACACAGTATCAAAACTGTTTATTGTAAACTAAAAGGTTTTATTTTATTTATTTATTTTTTGTCCCAGATTAGCCAATGTTTCACTACTCTGAAATTTTACCCGCTTAGCCTATTTGGTGTTCATTGAAAGATCTGGGGCTGGTCACATCTTCTGCCAAATCAGTAAGCAGACTACAACAGCTTTTAGCTTCAAACCCTGTTTTCATAATGTCTACCTGATCAACAGATTGCTTTGAAAGCTGGATGTTGAATGCAGTTTAACATGCCTGTTATGTTTGAACCATTGCTAAACAAATGTGAGGTTTCTGTAATGAAATGCACATGCTAGTTTTTGACCTTGCAGTTGTGCGTCACGTGAAGCATCTTACTAAATGATTTGACATGCAAGTCACAGTCTTTTATATTAAGCAGATTTCTGCTGCTTGAATCCAGCTGGTGACAGATACATTTAGATGGTTAGCGATGAACATACTTATACTTTATAAAACTTTATACTTTGACTAGCTTAACCAGCAAGGCTTCTTGGTCAACCATCTTCACCAACTAAGTTGAACACGATGGCTATGCTGGTCTACCAGTCACACTCAAATCAGCACAAGTAAACTTATACATACTGATAGTGAAGGATCTCATTGGATGTTAAGAGCATTTTCCATTTTAGACTAATGTTCAACACGTCAAATGTCTTCACCTGTTCACTGTAATTGTGTCCTATAATTTTCAGATTGAATGTCACTCCTTGCCTCTTCAGTCTGACACTGTGAACATCAGTAGTGGATTTTAGGTTATAAACTTGGAAAGGAAACTAATGACTATAGATTCAAATATGAATGTAGAGGTATTTGAGTGCCTTGTTTTATAATTGTAGAATTCATAAATCCATAATTGCTGAAATGTAGATCCATTTGGCCCATTGGATTGGCCCATTCTGTTCAATTAAACTAAGGACATTTTCCATTTAGTTCTCCATTGGCAACATCGTGTAATGGGAAAATGTGCATTATTAACAACAATGATCTCATTCCTACATGCTCTTTATGCATCTGGTCTATTGGTTAATTTGTTTTCTCTGGGATATTTGAGAAAATTGTTTTAATTGCTACCCTTAAACCTCCAACTTTAACTGTTGTTGCTCAGCTAAACTGAGCGAGGGCTTGAGAAACGCATGTTAAACAGAAAGGGAATAGGGGACGGGGTGAGGGGGGACTTGAGGGCCCCTCTCCTGTTTCTCCAGAGAGGGTCTCTCTTGGCAGACATGTGTAAATATCTTAACATGTCTGTTTTATCAATCTGAGGCTCTCCTCACGCGAGGCGCTGATTGGAGACCCAAGGCCATCTGTCAAGCCTGGATTTCAACAATTGGATTTTGTAAACAAGTCCGCTGGGCGCTAAACACTCTCGCTCCCAAACGTCAGGTACTGGTACTGTACATACGCAGAGATCTGTAGCTTAAACATTGCAAAGAAATTAGAATTAATCAAGAAAAATAATAGTTTAACTCCAGAAATCGATGGCCCGCGGTTTGGGTTTGATTTAGGGTTAAGTGTTTCACCTCTCGGGTCGGCAAATGGCAAGAGATAGCAGTTAAGCTCTTTCCTGGTGATCGAATTACAATCACAGTTTCAAGGTCAAAGGTTAGAGGTCAGAAAGTGAGCACAGGAATGCAAAACTATGCCAAAAGAGTCAGTTTAACTTGAATGATTCACAGTACCTTGCCACAAATCAGTACCAAAGACCCTTTTCTGCTAAAAACCTTTCAGTCATTCAGTTAGCATGACAGCAGTGTTTTGGGGTCAGAAGATGCCATTTATAAATGACTCCCTGCTGCTAACATGTCTTTAAACATGGCTGATCCTAATAAGGACCATTCTTTCAGCACAACTGAATCCAATCAGCTAAAGTGCGACGTGGAGGGGAGGCCAAACAGTTTTGGCTGGGCTCACACTCTCTCTTGCTTGGTATAACTGAGAACGGCAGAGGAAACTCAAGCCTGGCCTGAAATTAATCTGTTTTTGTTGCTTGTTTATGAAGTGCGTTCATGTGCAGATGGCGTCTGGAAGCGGTCTCTGTTTTGAAACCTAAGATTTGAGTAGTGGATTGACATTGCTGTCTTGTTTCTTTAATGTGCAGCGCTCTTCTCTTTTTTTCTTCCTCAGTATGGCATAATTGTCTTCCCATAGCGAAGGTTTTGCTCTTTGAGCAGGACCCATGAATCTTGGACGCGTCTTATACAGAACAGTGTCGGGCTCAGCTGTCATAACTTTGTGACTAATGTAAACTGGAATGCCGCAGCTGAGCCATAAGCGAGTGGAGCGGAGAAAAAACAAAAACAGAACAAAGTAAAAATTAAACAAACAGATGTAGAGAGAGACAGAGAGAATGTGAATGCCGGCATCATCGGGCAGTCCCTGAAAATGAATCAAAACGTTTATGGCCCACATGAAATGATTTGATTTAATTAATGTGGAAGGTCATAAAAGGGTTCATTGATGTCTATAGTGCTACTCTGAATGCATTTCAGCCTTTTAGCATAGAAAGAATGTTTTCCTGCTGGTTTTCACATTATGTACTGTGAGAATGTTAGCAAAAGAAACAAAAAAGCAAAATCGTTCTCTTTGCTAAGTTTGGGCTTGGTACCCCAAATGCGGAGATACAACGCTTGAATACTTGATTATAATTGGTCAGTCACAACATTTTGCTGGTCAATTTTTATTTTATTTTGTATAGTGACCATTTCACGGATTTCCTACAAAGCTATACTTAAGTTTAATGCTTCTCATATCATTCAGTGGTCACTTTCTTTTCACATAATTCTTTTTAGATTAATAATAACAATTTAAACATCTGCCAGATCGATAGCAACCACGTAGTTTAGAGTGTTTTATAATTTATTACATTTAATAAAACAGCCACAGTGGCATTTTCAATAGTTTGTTTTTATTAATTTTATTTTATTCTAACTTAAATGGAAACATCTATTGATACACTATAGTAATATATAAACAGCAAGAGATAAAATAATTGGTCACTGTTATTTAATTTCATTTAATTTCATTTAATATATATATGAAGAGTTCAGATACAAAAGCCTCTAAATGCCATTTGAAATTTTCTTATAGAATGATCATTTTTATCAAGCTTGTATATTTAAGTTCAGTAATTTCACTTAAATGATAATTAATAGGTAATCTTCATTGCCATTTAAGTGAAATTATTTAATTTAAATATACAAGCTTGATAAAAATGATCAAGATATAAGAAAATTTCAGATGGCATTTAGAGGCTTTTGCATCTGAACTCTTCATATGTATATGTATATATATATATTTTTTTTTTTTACAAATATTTAATTTAATATTTTCTTTTATATTTCATATTCCCCTTTCCCCATATATTTCCCATATTCCATTATTCCCATATTCTCTTCCCTTTTTTACATATTCCCTTTTTCACAACATGGATGCAGACATAGCAAATGATACTAATTTCTCAATCTTCAACACAGTTTGAAGTCGACCCAGTCAACAGCCTCCTTGACTATTTGGCTTCTCACCTTGAGACGGGCCTTGACTGCCGACAGCTCAGACATCTTGTGTGAGAGTGACGGGGGCCTGGGAGAAAAATTAAAAAGCATGCGATTGATTAAACTTCTTTGTTCCTGGAAAGAGCCCTTCTCGGACACATACACAGTCCACTGACTTGTTTTCAAGCTTGAGTGTTCCAGTCACTCCTTTTTTCTCATTTTACTGCCTCGGGGAAGGCACCTCATCAGCAGAAACCTGAAGAGCTGTGCTGAGCTCATGTCATTGATTTAGCACTTCGGGTGCTGGCCATGCACTTCTAAAACACATCCTCGATCAGCCTCTCGAGGTAACACGAGGATAGCGTTTGTTGTTTTTTGGGGGGTTGTTTGCGTTGGTGTTGTGGTGGTGGGATTGGACTGAGGTGTTTGCTCGGAAAGCCATTCGAGGGCACATTTAACATCATGAAAACAAAGTAACCACAAATTGTCAAATGAAGAGAACCATTATGAATGTTACACTATGGAAATTATGGCTTTGACCAGTCTATATTTTCCATCTATGGCTTTATTGACCACATTACAGGCTGATGTCATACATTCAATCACTCGATTTCAAAGGTCTGCTTTCAGATGCCGCCACATCCACCCTTTAACCTCCAGAATCCCAGTTGAAGGAAGCCAGATGTGTTTGCAGCGGCATCTGCGGCATGACTTGCGCCATTACCTGTAGCACAAAACACAGACTTTATTTGTCTCATCAATTTCTCTATTCGTGTTCACAGCCTAAACCCTCTGACCTCAGTCTCCACTTCTCTGAGAACTCAGGTTTGGGTTTTTTTCAACCATGTGAAGGTTATTTCCCCTCCCTCCATGTCAACACCATTACACAAAGGGGAGGCCTGGACATAAGATCAGCAAGAAGGGTAAACATACTCGAAACTGCAGACTCTCTGGAAGCCCGAAGAGCTAAACAAATAGACTATACTCTTCAACACACCATCCCAGCAGGCCCTGCGTCTGCTCACGTGTCCATCGGTGAGACTAGTGTGTTCTTGAGTCTGTGTACGTCTTCTTTTATAAGCACGTATTAATCATCATGTGTGAATGTTTATGTGCAGAAAGTCTTGTGATGCATAATACACAAATTAATCTCTTTATCGCTGCACCTATCTGACATCATGCTTAGATAAGCAAGTATGTAAACTGTTTGGAAAAGTACTCATAGATTCTCTTTCCTCTTGGGAAATTTCTTCCCGTTTTGCTGGTTTATCTGTCCACTATCAGTGCAGTTAGGCTTGGGCATCACTGAGGCAGCACATAATGCTGCTGACGCTATCTGTCCATGGTAACCTGTCCGGGGGTAATGGTCTCACAGGGTACGGTTTCAGTCAAACGCTTCAATAATTAATTGCTCTTCTTGAGCCAACGTTGAAACATTCAGGATGCCATAGATTTTGTGTCTTGGGAAAGCAAAGGCATTTTAAGAAATTGCTATTATGAGCTTTGCCTCCACATCAGTCTGTTTTTTACACTTTGTGAGCGGGTGAGTTCACTGGAAGACCGTGATGATCTAATGCAGATCTGATTCTGTTGTATATCTCTGTAGAGCTGAGTACATCCAAAATTCTTGTTACTGTAATGTGATTTTGCTTAATGATTTGGACTGGATTAAAGGCAGGTCACAAGAATTTCTAAAACTGGCAGGACATTTGTGTTATGACACTAGCAAGCAAAACAATACCATATTGTCTGAAGATATATTCAGTGTGTGGGTGAATCTCACAGAACCACATCCAGGTCATGTTTTACCCTAAAATTAACACTTGGCAAGTGTCAAATGTGGAAAAAAATCTACGTTGGCGAGTATATGAAATGGCGTCAATCATCAGTTGACCGGTAACATTTTTTATGGATTCTAACAATAGCTATGTTTCCATCCAAAGTTATGTATTTAACTTTGCACAAAATTGGAATATCACTTAAAACATTTGCAAATTTTTTTCCGCACCCCTAGTATATGATTAATATTACAAATAATTTGATTTAATTTAATTAAAAGAAAATAATTCATATTGAAAAATATTAAAATGTATATCTAATGAATTTATCTATAATGAAATGTATTTTGCAGTGAGAATTTGGAGAGGAAATGAGCTGAATTGTCATGAAAATCGTGTTACAATGCAAAACATGATCTGGATATGTTTTCATGAGATTTCTGTGACACATAAACAAGCATGTTCCTCATCAAGCCGATTGCTTTAACCTCTCATACATGTGTGCCCGAAACCTTCTTGAGGTGTACAGACCCCATGTGCTGGTGATTAGGTATGAGATTGCACTCCAACCGAGGGTGAAGAGGTCAAGTGTGCTGCAGGATTCATGGCTTAACTGCTGCATTCGTTCTGCTCTCCGGCAACTGATAAATCCAATAGCGCTGACCCTCAGCTTACGCGATTGATTGGAATGTGTCATGCTGCGTGAAACGATCTTCCTTTGTAATGGCATTCTAGAGTTCAATCCTTCACATTGACCGATGCATTTAAACATCAACAGGCTCCATAGGCATCTTGACACCGCAGGTATAGGAATGCCACACACATATCAGTTTTGCTTTTACTATAATTTCACATTGCCCCCACTGATAAATTGTGCCAGATTCTTTTTCCTATTGCTCTTATGTTGGTTGATGACCCAGCACATTTCAACCCCTGCGGCGTAAAGAGAGAAATAGTTGTTGAGGTGCTGTAAAGGGAACCCTAAGGTCACATTGAAAGGCTGTACTAGTACTGGAAGATCTCTCCGTAACATTCCAGTGACCTGAAACTCACATTCTGGAAGCCATTACCTAAATTTACCTCAGTATCAAAGGCTTTTCTATCTTTTTTTTGGGTCTCCTGTCTGCTTTTTAGTGCACTCCCCAGCCGGCACAGACGCAGCACTGAAATTATCGCCTTTGGATCATCTCTACTCAGTGCACGGTTCAGTGATTTGAATCAAGTACACAAATTCAAACTCAAGTGGAAAGAAACAATGAGGCTGGTTAAGGTAATTTGGCTGTAAGAAACAATGGTGCTTTTCCTGTTTTTGAAAGCCGAAAACCGGGGAAAAAAAGATAAAAAAAAAAAAAAGTTCAAGATGATGTGGATTCCATTTCACAAACAAGGTGATGTATTTCCAATTATATGTATTATGTAGGGTACTAAGAGGCTAAATGCACACCTATACACCTATTTTAACACACTTATGAGTTAATTACGTAATATAATTTATATCTGTGATAGCAAAGCTGAATTCTCAGCACCATTACTTCAGCCTCACATGATCCTTCAGAAATCATTCTAAAATGTTGTTTGCTCAATAAACGTTTATTTTGTTTAAAACAGTTGTGGTGCACAACAGGGTTCTTTGATTATTGGAAAGTTAAAAGAACAGCATTTGTACATTGTAACATTATAAATGCCTTTACTGTCACTTTTGATCAATTTATTGTGTCCTTACTGAATACAATTATTAATTTCTTTAAAAAAAAGAATGACTTCAAATCGTAGTATATAATCATAATAAGCATTATTATTGTTTTTTTTTTAATATTTATATTCTATTTTGTAGTTTTACTGATTATTGTAATGCCTCTTTAATAGTCAACTTACAAAAGCACTTTTCCCCTGTACTTCGTTATATTCTTTGTGAAGTTAAGAAGTTTTTGGTATTCGCAGTTTCAAAAATGCTTTTAAAGCCAACACTCAGTGTTAAAACTTGTTCAGTGAACTTCTCTGCTACATGTTGCATTAATTATAGACATATTCAACATTTGATGACACATGGCCGGACGTTACCTCACAATACATTGAAAAATGTTGAGGTAAATTACGTTTTGTTGCATTCAAACATGCAGACAGCATTCTTTGTTTGTTTGTGGTTTTGTCTATTATTTGATGTTCTGAGAGAGTTCCTGTCATTCAAAGCAATGTGGTTTCTTTGCCAGCCTCCTCACATGGATGTAGTCAAAACAAGTTAATGAAATCATTACCGTCAATCATCTCAGAGACACTGGCCAACACTGACACATAAGCACAGTCCTCAATATCATATTTACACCCTATCAAGAAATCAAAACACATGGATTTTTAATTCCTCATTACATGTCACTTCTTTCTTCTTCTTCTTCTTTGTTTTCTGGTGTTTAGTAATCATCTCTGACTCATTCACGTCTATCACAGTGGCTTATCCAATCAAAGTGACGCCCATTCATAGTAGTAACAGCCTGAGCACTTGGCAAGCTCACATGGAAGAAACCATAATATGCCAAACCCAGAGAACAGTCGTGCCGTATAAAACGTCCCTTCACCCACACAAAACACTGTACTTACACCGATTACATGTTGCTTTTATGCCATAGTCTGAAGCAGCAGATTGTAAAATAATTTGCACGTTTTTAGTGAAGATTCACGTCTACTCTGAATCTACTTATGTGTGAAATTGGATATGAAAAGACCATTGTGAACTAAGACAAGTTTAATATAGTCTTAAAAGAGACATTAGCCTTGCCTTCTCTTTCATGTACTCTGTGAGTATGGAAAAGCCATGTTGTTGTTGTTTGTTAGCACACTGTAAAAAAAAATTACATCCCCAAGTCAAAAAATTCAAGTGACCGATAACATCTACATTTTTCAATTAGTCTGACGTATTATTTCTCATTGAGCCAATGTTAACAGACTATTGCAACAAGAATTTCACTTGGGCCAATTGAAAAATGTAGATGTTATCGGTCACTTTAAATTTTTGATTTGGGAGGGTTAGAAATTGTTTACAGTGCATACGCTTACATTTACTCAAACATGGCAGTGTTGATCCTAAAAATCCAACAAATCTTCAGTCAGAAAACATTTAGCTTAAAAGTAAGCATGAAAACCTGAAAAAGTTAGCATCTGTTTTAGGGTGTGTTCATACTTGGCAGGTTCGGTTCAATTAAAACAAACTCTGATGTGATTGCTCTGCTAGTGTGGTTCATTTGAATAAGTGTGAAAGTTGCCATATGGTGCACAACAAACAAGTGGACCGAGACCCACCTTTTCTATGGTGCGGTTTGACTGAAATACATGCAACATGGAGCAAAGACATTTAAACAAGCCTAAAACATCGTGATGTCACAAGGTGTGACCCTAAAAAGGACATAATGCTTAAGGATTCGCTGCCCAGTTTGGTAAAGGCATCATAACTGCCATCTCCTTGCAGCAGATCTTCATTTGTGTGTGCTTCGGAAGAATTCCTGGTGCTGTTTTAACTCCTTTACACATTTTCTAAGCTTTTGGTGAGTTCTTAGCTGGTTCTACAGTATGTACACACATACAGCAAGAACATTTAGCCCAGCACACAGCGTTGTTTTGCATGTTCGGTAAGTTCTGTCACAAAATACACTTAATAAAAAGCTTAAGCTTTAGGTGTGATGTTATAAAATTAGCGAACCATGACTAAATGTATCATTTTCTTTTTGGTCCGGACCAAAAGAACCAAGAGAACCGAACTACAAGTGTGATCACACCTTGAGGTTTTTAGGCAAGTAAAGCTTTGACCGTAATCTCAAACATATTGAGCCATGGTTGGCATGTTTTGTGATTATTTTTTATAGCATCAAACTATGAAATTCTGATATTTATTACGCTCTTGTAATTCTGAGTTATGAGGAAAACTGACGTCTGGACACATTGTTTCTTCTGTTTTATGATACTTTTTTTGTATGGCAACAAACTTTGACAGTTTGCCATTCAGGTAATGCGTCTTTGCCTCTGAAGTTTATTATGTTCGCAACACATGAGCTCAGTGTTTCCGCATTGTTAAATTGATATTTGTTGGGAGCCAAACGTAATGTCAGCTATATTAACTGCATTACAACAATGATTTTGCCATCTGTGCTGTTTGCTCTTACAGAACAGCAGCTGTTCTTCGCTGCCAGGGGAAAATATGAAAAAAAGGGGAAGCCCATTGCATTATGAGATAGTGTAACCTACCGGTTATTAAAAATAGATGTTGGAGAAGATATAAGTGCAAAGTTAATGTTTTCTCAGTATGGTTAGAGCACTGAAGAAACTTAAAGGAAAGAAAACAGCCTTGGTGCTGCAAATGAAGCCAGTATCGCATTATCAAAGCTTCCGTTCTCTCTCCACCAACAATAGACACCTTTTCCTGGTTTATTAAAGAATTTCCTCCAAGGTCACAGACTTCATTTTTTCCCTTCTTCAACGTTTGTGAGGTACAACAGGCTTTTCTGAATTACTGGTTCCCTATGTATTGCTGTAAAGAAGTCAATTTCCGCACAGCACTTAAAAAGCTACGGTTCATGGGTGAATTCACCTAGTGGTACTTTTTTGGAGAGATGTGTGTTTACATTTTGGAGTAGAGCATTATAACTGGACATCCCAGGTTCCTTGTTGTAATTAAATGTTTAACATTTTTATTTTAACATTATTTTGTGTGGTTTTCTTGATAAAAGATAAAGCCGTCTTATTTTGGGGGAAACAACCATGGTCAGTTAAAGGAATAGTTAACTTAAAAATTAAAATTCTGTCATCATTTACTCACTCTCAATTTGTTTCTTTCTTCTGCTAAGCACAGAACATGATATTTTGAAGAATTTTGGTAACCAAACAGTTGATGGACCCCATTGACTCCCATAGTATTTTTTTCCCTCTATGGAAGTCAATGGGGTCCATCAACTGTCTGGTTACTGACATTCTTCAAAATATCTTTCTTTGTGTTCAGCAGAAGAAAGAAATGCATACAGGTTTGAAACAACTTGAGGGTGAGTAAATGATGACAGAATTTTAATTTTTAAGTGAACTATTACTTTAATATCAACACTTCAAGAAAAAACATCAGAATGAACAAAAAACACGGGCTGTTTTCAGGGGCATTGTCTGATTCTGCTTGGGTTGACCTGGAATGAGGTATATGTGTGTATATATTTTGTCGGACAGACAGGAAGAGAGAGGTGGTAGAAGAGGTAGAGATATACTTTGCTGAGACGGAAACGGGAGAATGTCGCCTGGCAGCCCCACATTCCTCAAGGAATCTCACAATCGCACTCCACAGGTCCTGGTAAAACACGCAAGAGTGATAAGTGAAACTCTGACACACATGGGTAGTGGCTCACACACACATAACAACTGGGTGGACAAACTGGCGCTGTTTTACTCAAACTGTGCTGCCCTCAAACTTCTTGCTTGTGACAAAACGCTTAACTATTCTGTAGTCGGGTATGATCAGTGTTCGAAGTCACTTCCAATATATACCCAGTATACATTGAAAAAAGAAACCATTTTCGCTCAGGAATTTCTCAAATAATTACGAAGAATCATCAATTAACAAGTGGGTTTGACTTAGCAATATTGTTTTATAAATGTTATAAACACAATGACAATGCCAAACCTGTAAAGTTGTTCGCTCCAAGTTGTTCGAGTGACGTTTGTAGGGTAGTTGTTTTTTTTGGTATTTTGCAAAACTGCACCATGGATTTGTTTATTGTTCCATGAGAGAATGATGAATAACTTAAGTCTGTGATTCTGTCTCGGATAAGGAGAGGTCAGAGAGTTGCTTGGCCAAGGCTACATATGAGCTTAAACAAACTTGCTGTGTTGATCTGTTTATACCTTGACTGTTCATCTACAACACAAAGGTTGCTGGGTTGATAACGAACTGGGCCTGGCAAGAATATTGTGCCTCATTATGAGAGAATTATTCCCATAGTGCTTTGTGGAAAATATTTGGTAGAACACCAACAATTAAATACAATTTTGTGAAGAAAATCTAAGCCATTATTTGATAGAAATCTTGTCCTTTTTCCCATATGTATATACTGTATTCAAATATACTGCATGAAGACACATGAAGACAGGTTTGACAAATGTATTGGTTGTAATGTGTCATATGACCAATTGCATTTGAATACACAAAAATGCAAATGGAGATATAGGAACTACAGCAGATTTTCAGACAATAATGTCTTGTCACTAAGAGTGTATTTTGTGTGTTCAACAGTTAATTCTACAACTTAGCTTTAGCAAACCAACTAACATGGTATTTACAGAAGAAGCCTCTGTAATGTTATTAGCCAATCTAAAATCCTGATTTGTTTGATAGTTGTATTTGATTGCAGACACTATTTATGGGCTGAGGCGTGTTGATATGTGCAAAAGACTATAATGAGAAAAAGTATGGTTGTAAATGTCTGCATGCATGTGTTTAGAGAGAGGAGATGGCTGGGGTATTAACTAACCTCATGCACATAGAGGCCATTGTGCGCTCTGGATTTGGTGGCTAACCCAATCTGACGTCCCGGTTTAGAATAGGTCTGCAGGGAACCAAGTGTTTAAGGTAGAAATTAACAAGGCTGTGTTGTTTCTTCATCCTATGCTAGCCCGTCTCTCTGGAGAGAGATGTTGAAGCCACCCCTCCACACCTCCTAGTCTCCATAAACGTCAGTCTCCTCAATCTCACATCCTCTGCAGTAAATGTAAAAGTTTTGAAGTTCACAGAAGTTGGCAGCTATTTCCTCAACATTGTTTTATTTGACTGTACCGACGTGAGAACCGGCTGAAAGTGTCATTCGGAGTTAAAATATTGTCGAGATATATCGTTTTGGGCGTTTGATATTGAGATCAATGAATTATCTAGTGGAATGTGCTCACATTTGTTATCTTCGAAGGGATGGTGGATGTGTTCAACACACACTCTGTCATTTCTGGGACATTAGTTAAACATGCATGCTTATTGTCACCTTGCTCCAGAGGTCACAGGTCAGACCCTGTTACTGGTTGGTATGCAACTTGCATCTTCAATTTCAGAAAGCTTTGGGGTTCTTTGTGACTCCTTGCTTAAAATGAGTATTCTTTACACACGTGTACAGCGCTGATTTACCAGTGGAAATGTGATTAATTGGAAAGATGCTTCCATTAGCCTGCAATAAGATGTATAAGCACCTTTTTATACGTTAGTGTTACTTAAGAGTGTGCATTTTTTTTCACTGATCAAATTTTTTTTTAAATTTTTTTTTAATAACAACAATTACAAAGGCGCTATTAAAAAGACATCATGACAAAATTGACAAAAATATAACCGGGGAAAAATATGGTAATATCATAATATATATATATATATATATATGATATTACCATATTTTTCCCGTATCCATGCCATATATATATATATATATATATATATATATATATATATATATATATATACACACACACACACACACATATATATATATATATATATATATATATATATATATATATATATATATATATATATATATATATATATATATATATATATATATATATGGTATTACCAATGAACTAGAAGAAGAAAAATGGAGCCAAGAATAGGTAACATTCAGTGTTGTTATTGTTAACTAAACTACTAAAAATTTGTTTATTAGATTAAAAAAAAAAAAAAAAAGGAAATGAAAATTAGAAATGTTGTCTTGGCAATTAACTGAAAAAATAAGTTGAAGTACTAAATTTATTAAATATAAAAAATATATTTAAGCCAAATAGAAATATATATAAAAAACAAATATTGATGACAAAAGCACAAACAAAAATAACATTTAAATGAAAACTGAAAATATAAAAAACGTCATTCAAAATATAAAAAATACTAGTATATACATAATAATAAAATGACACTGGTAACAAATTCAATTTACGATAGTGTTTAATTCATTAACATAATCAATGTAATTGGTATCATGAGCAATTAACTTTTAATTAATACTTGAAACTATAAAGCATGTATTAAAATAATAATATTAAAATACAGCATTTATTAATCTAGTTTAATGTTAATTTATTTTTATAAACATGCACAACACTAAGTATAAATTAACAATAGTTGATGTATTATGGACAAACATGAATTAACAATGAACAATATTTATAAATCAACATTAATGTAGATTCATAAATGCTGTTAAAAATTAATTCACTGGTTCGTGATACGTATCTGTAAATTAGCTAAAGTTTACAAATTGAGCCTTATTGTAAAGTGTAATCAAATAATTAATTCAAATTTCTAATCATAATATGTTGCAAAGTGAATGCAGCTCCTCACAAGTCAGAACTATATGAGGCTGTGTGTATTTCACTCAAGCTGAAGAAAGAACATTAGGGTGTCTCATCACGAGTTCTCTCGCTCACACACTTTTTCTCTGCCTTTTATCTCACACCCAGTGCTGAGCTGAGCTGAACATGACCCTGCAATAGACTGCCAGCTAAGCTTGATTATAGGATCTCTGTCTTTTATCTGGGGACTCTGTAGGAAAAAGAGAAGTGGCAGGAGTCAGAGAGAGAATGTATAGAAGAGTTTTGCAGTAATGTCCTTGCAGAGGTCAGGCAATTTTCAAAGAGCCGGTGTTTCAGAGAGCTGGTTTCTGCATTACAACATGACAGACAGCAGGGTTTTATTTGGGAATGGACAACTAGAGAGTTTCATCCTGAATCTGAAGAGAAATATACAATAGCTTTGATTATGGATGAAACCATTAAAGTGGAGTTCATGGACGTGAGGTAAATATCTAGACACGATGTACGAAAATGCTGACCAACACACACAGACACTCCCACAGGGTCATCCTAGGCTGGAAATACGTGCTTCTTGGGAGTCAATGAAGGGGCAGACGGAACAATCAATTCCGGGTGTTTTCCTGGGACAGGAAAAGAGGTTCACAGAATGTACAGAGCAGAGACTCTTGGAAGGAAGCATCCATTTGAAACATGCTGCTTTGTCTTTTGCTTTAAAGCTAAATATTAAGGAGATGCAGAGCTGTTCCCATTCACAGAAGCTTTGTTTTCACAGGCGGAACTCAGAGCCAAACAGTCATAACAGGCAGTTTTGGAACAATACCATCAGAGACAATTCTTATCAATCTGTTTTCTTGGCCTATATTGGCAGAGTGTTTGGCCTGTGAGTGCAGATGCTGAGCTTAAAGACTAATAATGCCTTTTTACAACTATTTATTTAGTTTTGCAGCAATATTAAAGAAATATGAAACAAATGCCAAGGATTTATTGCATTTATCTTGAAAAGCAGAGGGAGCATATATATATATATATATATATATATATATATATATATATATATATATATCGGTGTATATATATAGTTTAATAATGTACAGTATGTTTTGTGCGTACTGTATATGGGTTTATGTATAAAATTTGCTATTTTCATTTTTATTAGATATTCATAATAATGAGCTCCAATTTGAGATTATTTTCTCTCTTAAAAATAATAATAATAATAATATTTTTTAGGAATTCTTTCATCCAAATGCTCATAGTGATGAACACCTCCAGATAGCCCTCCTAAATACTGAAGAATAGCACTTAATGGTCCAACTGATCTGTTCAGAGCCCACCCTGAAACCCAAATCCACTTTATGGAGCTTTGATCAGCTAATCACCTTCCTGCTAGCCCTGTTTGACCGCACATATCATGTGACGATGAGAGCTTTGCACCCTGACTACAAGTCTTTTATTTAGCTGGCAGTTCAGAGGCCCAGAGGCGCAGTGATTTAAAGATAATCTCATCCTCCTCGGCTTATATTGGCACACAGAACAGCTCTACTCTCTCTCATTTTTCCAAAACATATTCCTTATTTGCATCCCATGTGTGGGAATGTGTGTTAGAGAGTGTTAATCCATGCGCATCTCCTACCTCAATAACACATCATCTCCTGTGTACGTCAGTGACGGATCTAAAGGAACGAGTTCAGTTAAACCGTGCTGTGGGGAACCAGCAGGTGCGAGAAACGAACATCCACCCAGTATGGGTCCCGTCCCGGGAGGTGACTGCACTGGGGGTCCGTGTTATGTCTACAGGGTTTGATGTGATGGCTGGCTCTGTTTGCCGTGTTGTAACAGATGTGTTTTGTTATAATGGGACTCATAAAGCAACAGTTTTGGGAAAGGATTAATTCTGAGGTAATTTAGTTCTGCTCTCTGTTCAGGAATTCTGGACTGAACCATGTGAAGAAACACTTCAGCGTGAAGAGGCTTTAATTTTCAGTGGATAGGACACGGCCCACGGGCAGCTCTGACCCTGATGAGAGCACGTTAAGGACTGCTACACGTACTTCAAAATTGAAACAATAGGACTTGTAGCACCAATTATTCATGCCTGTCATGTCATACCAAAAATATGGCAGTTAAATGCCATGAGGATATTTAAAATCTATAAGGGATTTATTGGTTCAGAGTTGTGGGTGTGATGTACTGGGATGGTATCTTTTGAGTTAATCACAAATGTAAGAAAACAGACAGTACGAGAGCCTCAAAGGCATCTCTTGAAATTGAGGTCATGATGATGTCATGCTCCTCGTCTGTTTTATGACACTGACTTTCTACAGCTGGAGAATTTAAGAGCTCTTCTCCCCTCTTCTCTGCTCTTCTCCCCTCTTCTCTCCTCTTCTCCAACTTCCATGTTCCTTCTTTGGTGAATCTAATGAAAACTTTCATGAACACCAAAAGACAATAATATGTGACCCTGGATCACAAAACCAGTCACAAGTCGCACGGGTATATTAGTGGCAATAGCCAACAATACATTGTGGGTCCAAATTTTCGATTTTTCTTTTATGCCAAAAATCATTAGGATATTAAGTAAAGATCATGTTCCATGAAGATATTTTGAATATTTCCTGCCGTAAATATATAAAGCATTTATTTTTGTGAGTGAATGCAGCACAATCGCGAACATGAATGGACAACTTTAAAGGCGATTTTCTCATTGTTTCGATTTTTTTGCACCCTCAGATTCCAGATTTTCAAATAGTTGTATCTCGGCCAAATATTGTCCTATCATAACAAACCATACATGAATGGAGCTTATAATACATAAATCTTATTTATTCAGCCTTCAGATGATGTATACATCTCAATTTAAAAAAATGTGTGACTTTATGTGAATTGTGAATTATGTAAAAAAAAAAACAATAAAAAAAACATATATATATATATATATATATTTAAAGCAAATGAAGCCCAATTAAGGGATAATTTACAAATGACAATTAAGCACATTTTTTTTACACAAATTCTCATTTCAGTGATCAATCTGGGAAAAAAGTGTTTTTTGCTTCTTTCAATTTTTTTTAAACACAGACAGTTAATTTGGTCTGTAAAATAATTTATATAAATATACTTTTATGAAATCAATATATTAATCATTTTTATGAATATAATATAGAGGTGAAAAGTTGTAGCAGTTCATATATTTATAATAATAATAAAATAATTATTTATTTATTATATATTATATAATTATATATATATATATATATATATATATATATATATATATATATATATATATATATATATATATATATATATATATATATATATATGTGGATTTATCAAATGCGTTGAAAAATGAAACATCTGTAATGTATAGAAATGCATTCATTTCTTTGTGGTTGTTTTGGCGTTTGCTGTAAACACATTTGCTTGGTAATAAGAGTTGGCAGTACAGGCATAATTTTATGGTTTGGTCCTCAGGGGACCTTATGTTAAACACTGGTCAGATAAAAGCTTCCTCTCTGGTCCTGATTTCTAATAATCATTAGCATAGAGAGAAGACCATCTTAACAAAAACAAATCAGAGGGCTTCAAAAGGCTTCATTTTTGAGAAATACGCCATTTATTTATCCTCCTAATATGCAGACACCACTTGGATCAGTCCGCTTTAAGGTCTTGATTTAACGTTCCCTCTGACGTTTTCTGCACCCGTGCGCACATACAAACACACGTGCGCTTACTCATCTCTCCTGCTCTGCTCTCGGCCCGACTCTCTACGTCCCAGCTGGAGCCTCACGACCTTTGACCCGTGCGCTATCTTGCGCTCAGCCGGCGTGTTTTTCTTGGCCATTCCCAGTGCGTTAGGTAGCCAAAAGTGAAGAAAATAGAGTGCAATTGGGACTAAGCTGGTGTGTGCTGTCTGGAGGATGTTTGTGTGTGTGTGTGGGAGGGTGTGCGTCTGTGCCTGCGAGTGCTTTATGATATGTGTGTACGTCTTGAAAGTTTTGTTATGGATGCATATGGGTGCGCAGGAAGTGCTGTACCACTCTGATAATTTATGACCCGTTTTCCACAAGGGAGAGACTTAATTATGTGCTGAGCATGTGGTGTAAACTGTCGTGGTTTGCTTTGATCGCGTCCGTCCGTGTCCAGAGGCTGTGACTGTAGGCTGGTGCTTCCTAGACAAGGAACGCTTACATCTGGGCAGCTGGGATTCGCTGACAGCTTTATTTCGGTTTGTGTGCCCCTGCTAAGCTCCTCGGAAATCTTTTCTCAACAACAACAGGGCACCCCTGAGGTAACAGGTGCTTTACAAGTATGAATTCTCCCCCCCAATCCCCCCATTTGGAGCATGTCAGAGGCGCATGTGTGAGGAGGTGGGGATTGATCGGTGTGCATGTGTGCATTTAAGGGAGGGCTGGGGGTCTAAATGCTCAGATCTAATTATAATTTATAGCCAGAGAGAAAATGAGTTCAATTACTCTATAAAATCGACAGAGAGAGAGAGAGAGAGAGAGTGATTTTTACGGCTCAAAGGTTGTTCGTTCATGGCTCAGGGGATTTAATTCAGTTTTCAGTATCAGAGGTTTCTCCTGAAAAATAGCCATGAATCAATCAATAGATAACATGCAGAAAAGGCCCGTTTGAACCAAGAACAATAATTATAGAGATTACTATAACAATATGTGATGCGATCTGGGAAAACCCGTCGGATGTCGTGCTGGGCCGTTTTCAGTAAATTCCAAAATAGTTTGAATGTCAGTTTTTTGTCCAATTTTTTTTTTTCATTAAATTATTATTCTATAACATCTTTTCTCTTATCTCTGAAAATATCTTGGCAAAATTCCCTGTACATGTACAGTGTACATGTACGGCCGACTTCAGATAAACATAACTTTTGCTACCAACAAGCTATGAATAAAACAGATTTGGAAAGGGCTTGATACCAGCTTCCATATGATATCAAAACCTGTAATAGGTAAAATTTCACCATGTGTTGGGTTTTCCCAGATCGCATCACTTATTAGCATCCACACCAGCGAACAATATTATTTATTCTAAGTGCTCACTGCAGTTTTGTTGTCTGCTGCTTTAAATGCTCTTTAAAAACCACTTTTAACCACTCTCAGAACTTTTTTTATTTATTTTTTTAGCTGATGAATGATTCCAATGATATTGTTTCTCTGTGCCATTATCGTTATAGTTGTGGCTCTGTTTAGAATGATTTTTAGTATATTGTTAGTCCTTGGTGTAAATGGGCCTTGAGAGTATATACAGTAGCTATGACATTGTGCATTAGGGATACAAAATATATTGGTGGTATTTTTTAAAGGTCCAATATGTAAAATAGGCTTATATATTTAAGCCAATAAAGTAATAAAATGATCAGGGGACTCTTTTTTTTCTTTTCTATTTGCATGCCTGATGTTTAAAAACAAAACATACAATTATTATAAAATTACAAAATATTTTTAGAATTAAAATATTAAATTAAAATGTGTGTGTATATATATATATATATATATATATATATATATATATATATATATATATATATATATATAAAAACATTTAGATAAATATAACATTTTGAAAAAAAATTTATATTATTATTTATTATTTTCCATGTTCCAGGTTCCATCCATCCATTTAAATTTCAAATAATTGAAGAACAAGAAATATTATTTTCTGCAGTTGTACCTGTTTTCAAATGAATAGCTGTTTTCCAGTGTACATGATTTTTGGTGTCATTTGAATTTGATGAGACATGTTTGAGTTTGTACAGAATTCTCTGACTTGATAGCAAACTAGTGTCTTGGCAAATGTGAGCTCAGTAAGAGAAATTGTAGAGACCTCTTCTGAACCTCTAGAGAAGACATGTGAGATTGCTGAGGGCAGAAAATTCTTGACTAAAGTGAAACCCCCATTTAATCTCATTGCTGTCACTGAGAATCAACTGAGATATTAGAAATCCAGTTTGTTGTTTTCTTCTATCCTATGGGGAACCTTGACCTGCTTGGAATGTGGTCTGAATAAACTGCGGCTGGTTTTCTCTCTCCGTACCATCTCTGATTCCATAACTCTATCCGTAACTCCTTTCTGGTACAAGATAGTTCAAATAAATAATGCCTTGCTTGTTCCACAGTCAGTGCAATACATTAAAACACAGACCTTCAGTAGTCTAAAAGGGGATGTCTTATTGTTTGAAACTGTTTCAAGAGATCTCCCATCTCTTCATCTGTCTCTCCTTTTCTCTTTACTCCCCAAACAGTCTTTCCTATATTTATTCACGTCCTCCAGTTAATGTTCCCCGGGGTACTGATCGTTGATTCATATTCACACAGCTCCTTTGGGACCCTGACTGAGATTTTAACCCTTTACATCATGTGTTATTATATATTATGATCAATAAGCTTGGTTCCCCTTTATAAGTCCAGAATAAACAAACAGCGCTTCTATTTCCACACCCACAAAGGTCTTGATCGGTCAATGCAGTGTAAATCAGGTTAAGCGAACTATACTGCACCTCTACAAAAACAAAATCTAGTTATTGTTCGACTGAGAGCAATATGTCACCTTAACCTTGGATTTTGGCGGCTTACACAGTTGTCAGCTATCAATTGGCCGGCATTTATTGTGATTTCTGTGGTCATAAAAGTGTGTGTGAGTCACCTTCTACAATCTGCTGCATGTGTTCACCACGGCCTAATTCAATATGGCTTCCATTAGTCAGATTGGAGGGGTTCTGCTCAAGTGTTTTTCAAGGCCTTAACACTAAGCAGAACTCTCAAGGGAGGTGCTTTTTCTCTCCCTTCCCCCCATTTTACCCTTCTAATCACCCTTTTTCTTCTATTTTACCCCCTTCTCTGTCTTTCTCTCTTTCTTTCCTCCTCTCTCTAATTTGCATTGTAGTGAATCTTGACCAACATTTTTGCCTGTGACCTTTCTCTCAACCTTGTTAAAGCATGGATTCATTCACACAATTTAACTTCCTTGACTATACAACGAACAAAAGAAATACAAAATGCTAGACATCTTGAAATTTGGGCTATATATATACAGTATATATATATAGAACATTAATGATATGCTAGCATTGATTATGCTTGCAGTTTATAAAAATGGATCAACATTGTGAATATAAGGATTGTTAGAGGTGCTTTAGAGGTGATAAGTTCGTTTAATTTCCATGTCTGTCAGTGTTAGTGAATCAGTTCAATAATTTATTTGCATAATCACTCAAAATGTTCACCAAAGGCTCTGTGGCATTTTGAAAAATAAAAGCATTTTGTAACTGTATGTTAAAAATGTTTATTTATATATATATATATATATATATATATATATATATATATATATATATATATATATATATATATATATATACAGTATATTATGCTATTTATAAAATATTAAATAAACATTTAAAAAAATACAAATATGGAGATAAAATGCTAAATACATTTGCTCAAACCTATAGTAAATTAAATTACTGTAAAGTACATATTGCAGTTTATTTTTCTGTGTTGTTATATTGGTACAAATACATTTATTTATGATTAAATATTAATACGATTTTTTGCTGTAACATTTTGAACAAAAAATACAATATATAATGATATAATATAATATAATGTGTGATATTATATTTTTGGAATACATTTTTTGGGGGGTCTGAAAAAGTTGTATTTCGCTATCTTGCTCAACCCTACATAGTTTAAAGTACGTTATAATGACATTATATTTTATATGCAATTTTTATATTTTATATGCAATTTTTATATTTATATTATTTCTGGATTAAGAAATAAGATGGTATGTGCAGTAGGTCTCTATGTTGTAAGCTCACATCAAAGGACATTTCGCAAAAGCAGAGCTTTGGTTGTGAAATTGTGTTGAGTTTCATATCAAGACTTATTAAAGTAATTTCTGTCCCAGTCAAGGAGCAGAGAAACAACCCACAATGCCTGGAAACCTCTTAGACACACTTGCAACTCAATGACCAGCCCATGAACTGACCTCACAGGTTATAGTAGGTGGTCCCATGACTTTTGGAAACTTAAAGTTGTGTTGATGTAGTAGAAAACCAAGAGGAATTTCAGGAATGAAGTGGGTATGAATCTCAAAAGTTGGTCGGTAGACATTTTTCTTTTCTGTGGTGATACTATGGGAGCAAGGTCAAGGGATGTGGTTTTAAATGATTTCCATCTTTCATGGGCCTCAGTCATGGGATGGTGATAAGACTTGAGTCATTAGCTACATGAGATAGGAAAACGATGTAGAACTGACCTGCTCGCTCCATACTTCAGTCTGTGTTCCCTGTGTTCGGGTAATTGATTTCAGGCCTCAGATGTTTTTTTCTTTTTCTTTTTTCTTATGGAGCTTAAATTTGAATTATGGAGTTTTCATTTGTTTCTGAAAAGTTGTTTCTGAAAACGCTTGGCTCTGAACATTCTGAAACATTTCTAGTTTGTGCTTAACAGATCATGTTTAATTGACTCATCCCAGTGATTTTGCAGTCAGTTCACTAAAATGGTGCAGTGGCCCTTTCTTCAGGTTCATCACCAGTGTGTTTTTTTTTTCTTTTTTTTCTTTTTTCTGTTGAATCATTCACTCAGCTGATTTAAAAAACGTTTTTTTTTTACTGAAACAAATCGCATTATCCTTTATTAATTTATTTGTCCCTACAAAATGGTTTCGAGACTGCTGAAAGAGTGTTAAGCATCATTTAGCATAAAAATAAATCTATATTTTCCCCCTCCATTCTTCAACCTTTAGGCGCTGACTGTTAGCAAGCTATAGATAGAAATGCCACAATTATATTAAAGCATATGTAATACTTTCAATTACATCTTTGTTACATTTTTGCCAATTCATAATTTGTTTGCCTTGTTTTGAACAGGACTGAATCACAAACTGACCAAACATCATGTCTCTTGTTCAGACAGATGGAATGAAAATGACTCATTCGCTAAAAAGATTCATTATGGATTCAAGAAAAGTTTTTAAAGAATATACAGTATACACTGTGATTATTCTTCACAGAAAAGCACATTATATTGAAATTCATGCTCTGATCAGATGCTTTAGCATTTTTCACTGTCATTGTGTTCCCATAATTCTCTCTAATGAATGCTAGTTGCCCGTTCCCTCCTTTCACACAGTTTTCATTTGCAATGCTCAAATGAAACCATAATCTCTTGACCTCCCTGACTCATAGGTGCCCTGCTAGAGTTCAGCACTACCTTTGAACTCACATGGTACTGAAATGGGTTCAATGTTTCACCCCAAACTTAGCAAGCAAGTGTGAGTGTGTATTACAAACTCACACTTGCTTTCTAAGTTTGGGATATGGAGATGAAGCCAACATGTTACAGCAATCCACAGTGTAATGAGGTCAGGCAGAGTCCCTGACCCTCTGACTAAAGCAAGTGACATCATGCCTCAGGATATCCCTCTTCCTAATTGAATTTATTTGCTCCTATGAAAAGAGATGAGCGGAGGCCACAGAAGTTTGTGCATGTGTTTTATTTAAAGATAACAGGTGGTCTCTCATTGTCTGGCTATGTGGCATGTGTCACAGTCCAAATGAACAGCTCATTTTAGATGTAGTGAAAGGATTGCGTTTGCAGCTTAGCAGCCAGGGGTCAGGGGTCGACCTAGCGGCTGATAAAGAACTGGACGACATCTTGCTGACCTATGACCTTGACCCTTAAAAGGTCCACGGGCCATGACCAGAGGCAGTGTGTGTACCTCTGCAGGTTACGTTAGTGTTAGTTAAGTTATTTCAACATGACAGGATATGTCAGCTGATCAAATTAGAAACAGATTTGTAATAAAAAACAAAACGGTCAGTTTTAAAAAACAAAACTGAAAATCAATGTGAAAACAAAATGGACCCGGTTTATACTTTCTGTGAATGAAATCCTTCATAATCTTTCATCATAATCTTCAGAAATCATTCTAATATGCTGATTTTTGCTTCATGTTGCTGATTAGTATTACATCACATTGCGGAAGTAAAACGGGTAGCAGATTGCAATTCACATTGACTTATATTGGACAGTTACAAAGGATAACAACAGTGTGATAATAGAATTCAGCTTTGTGACGTCCAACCCTTGTTTTTCATGTTTGAGGACGTATACTGAAATTTAAACCATGTCTGATCAACTGTTTGTCAGCCATGGTTGAATCTTGTGACAGGAAAAGCAGGACTCTGCCGTAATCAATGCCAAATGTGACTGTCAGCGTATTTCCTCTCACAAAGTGGCTTTATGCTTCATGAATACTTTGATGTAATTTGTAAACTTACAGATTAGTGTGTCTCCCATCATGATTTACCCTGTGGCAGAAACTGTTTATAGCAATGACAAATCTTGCTTTTATAGTCTGGGTGTCTGGAACCTCAAATTCACCAACTTTGCCACGCTCTTGGTTTTGTTTATAATAACTTTTTAAAGAGATAGTAAAATAAAAAAAAACTATAATTTATTCACCCTCATGAGGTTCCAACCCTGTATTACTTTTGTTTTGTGGAACACATAAAAAGTGAGACATTTGTCAAATGTTTCAGCATGTTTTGGCCATACAATGGCACCCAGTGGGGTCCAATGTTATTTGTTCATTGACTTTCATTGTATGGATAAAAATGGTTGAACCATTCTTCAAAATAGCTTTTTTTGTGTGTTCCACAGAAGAAAAGAAAAGATTTGAAATGACTCGAGAGTGAGATGAGTAGTGAGTGTCTTCCCTTTAAGAAGAATCAACCCAGAGTTGTGGTCCAGAAAAGAATGCACTTTCTCCATACAGTCCTGCAAATAAAGACCAAAAAGTCTTACAGATACTGTAATGCTACAAAAAACTGACATACACATAAACTTTTTTCATTTCTTCTCTTGGGGTTCAGAATGATTTACCTGAAGCCTGCATACCTTAATAACTCAATAAGCTTAAAGACTCCTGGTGCTTTGTGCACTTGAGTTCAAGTGATACCGTATGGAGAACAGGTCCATGTTTTGGGGGAGAGCACAGTTTGTCTGCCCATGTTTATGGGGCTTTGACAGCTCATGCTTATCCACTGAACTCCCCCAGACCGGAGAGGATGTTGAGTTATAGCTCCGCCCCTTTTCTTAAACCCCTTCCCTTCCACTCTTACTCAGCCCATCCTCCCCCATCCAAAAGAGCTGTAGTGAGGCATATGACTAAGATACTGCTGTCACAGTGGCGACTGCATTGAAAGGCATTGTAGGTTATATATTAGGGTCAGTTTATGCTGCACTAATGTTGTTTGGGTTTCGGGCGGCCTTGTAATCAAGACCACACCATCCGAGAGGAGACGGAGAGTGGGGAAGTTGGGATGATGATGCTATGTTTCTTCCCTTCTTTCCTTCCTTTCTCCCTTGTTTTTTGCCTCCATCCTCATTCCCTTTTCCTTAGGGCTGGGATCACTTAGTGTAAGAGTGTTGAGATGTGAGGTTTGTGCCATTCAAGGTCAGGGGTCGGGGGACGTATTGGAAGAAGAACAGCGCTCTTCTAGTTTCTGGCCTGTACTTTGTCAGCATCACTGAGGTAATATCCATAAATCAATGGGCTTGTACTCATATTATGGGCAGGAAACGGTTATAAACTACTGTGGGCTTCAAGTATAAGCAATGTTTTTATTGAACTATGTTTTTTTTTTTTTTCAGTAGAACATGTTCCTACAGTAGATCAACATTCATACTTTCATTAAGACATTTATATAAACCAATCAGTACTTTAACACTAAAATCACAGGGATTTGACTGCTTGAAAAGAATATTGTTCCAGAAACGCACTAAACTAGTGTTTAAATATAGATACCTTGCTTGTTAGCTTAGTTTAGTGAAGCTACCATTGACAGTTTGGTTGTTGGGTGAGTGTTCAACATATTGTTCAAAGTTAGGTCAGTAAGATTATTGAATGGTTTTGGCTAATCAAATAAAATACAGTAAAAACAGTAACATTGTGAAATATTATTACGATTTAAATAACCATTTCTATTTTAATATATTGTAAAATGTAAATTATTCCTGTGATGGCAAAGCTGAATTTTCAGCATCATTATGCTAATATGCTGATTTGGTGGCCAAGAATAATTTCTTCTTGTTATCAAAGTTAAAAAAAGTTGTGCTGCTTAATATTTTTGTAAAAAAAATAAAAAAAATAAGGGTTTCTTTAATGAATGGAAAGTTCCAAAGAACAGTATTTCTTTGAAATAAACCTGTATAAACCTTTTGTAACATTATACCTGTTTGATTAATTTATAATGATCAATTTAATCAATGTAATGTGTCCTTGCTGAATAAAAGTACCAATTTATATTTTAAAAAAAGTACAAAAGTACATTTCTAAGAACTTAGCTCGTGTTTTTTAAAAATACATGTGCTAAAAAAAGTCTTGCTTGTCCTAGACACTCTTATTTGTCATTGACCCTGTTATAAAATTGTTTCCCTTATGTTATCCCTGTACAATATAAGAAATATTTTCCTTGTGATTACATGCTCCTCTCTTGAATAAGTGGTAATGACATTCTAGATTTTTTTTAGAAGTGCTATAATCAGTGTGCATGTATAGATGAGTGTGCAAGGCCAGAACCGATGAGGAAACCGTAGCCAGATCTGGGAGAGCTCTTGCCTCTCTCACATTCATTAGAGGCCTAGCGGGGATGCTAATCAGCCTGCGTTTAACGGGATTGGTCCCCAGGCTCCATCAGAACAATCACATGAATCCACTTTACAGTGCCTGGGATAGTAAGGTAGATGTGCTCGGGTGCATTTTAGGATACATTGTTAACAATTCATACAAAAGACAAGTGAACGTATAAGAGGAAAAAATCAAGCGTTTTCTTCCAACGCATTCTGACTTTGCCAGAAAGTTGGAAGTAGGCAGAAAATATTTTCTGAAAGGGTATTGTGATGTTCCAATGAGCACATCGCCCCCTAAACAGAGCACACGACCGTTTCCAAACCTCAGTTGCCAAAGTAGAGGAATGAATTATGTATAACATGTTTGTGCTTTTCTCGTCTGTGTACATACTTCTGCCATACTTCTGCCATGAAATACAAATTGGAAGCAACCAACATGAATTGCATACACTTCAAAAGAATACACAAGTCTGGAAGGAAGTCCCAGGCCAGATCCCACAAACTTGTAAAAGGAAAATAAGACTCTTGTGGCATCTTGCAAAAGCTATAGGGACCCTTTCTTCACTGTAAAACCACTAAAATACAGCCTTTAATATTCTCCGTAGTGATGCATAGCTCAAGGCCTCGAAGCGAGATGCTCTTGCCCATAAATTTTCTTAAAGGTGCAGCGTGTTACACAAACAGCACTGAGTGGAGTTCGCCAGTGTGGTTTGCAGTTGTTGAGACATAGACCCATTGAGAAAGAGAAGTGGTTTGGAATCTGTCTGCTCTCATCTGTTGCCAGTTTAGAGAATGTTCTGGATTGTCCCTGGTCCATCACTGTCCTACTTAATTATAGTTTTCTCACATGGAAATTACATTTCAATGACAATGTGTTCTGGAAGTAATGAATTTTCATTCACCAAAGAGTCTTGAAACATTTCTCCTTCTTATTTGGTTTGTCTCTGGGTTTATGCTTTTGTATTCCTAGTTTCCCAGCTTACTCAGATTCAAGTAGCATTTTCGCTGTAGTACAAGGCGACCTTTGGGTACAGTATGGGTACAGAGAGGCAGGTACTACATTATAAAAACTATATATGTATATTTGATGGGAGGAACAAATCATTTCAATGCTTTTGCATTCTCTCGCAAAAGTTATGCACATCTCTTTTGCGAGCAATGCAATTTCTCAGGGAAACGTAAACATTTTGCGAGCAAATGGATAGTTTCTCGGGAGAACACAAAACATTTGTGATAGAACGCAAAAGCGTTGATATATTATTTTTCCTCCCATCTCATATATTTTTTACTTCACCGTGTAACTTTAGGGGCTCCGAAAGGTTTGGGTCCCAAGTTAACACTTAACGAGTTGCAAATGCAAAAGTAGGTTTTTATGATTTTTATGGATTTGTTAGAATATGAATGTTTTCTCTCTTCTCCATAACTCTGTGGCCACACAAATATAGAATATTCCTCACATTAAACCACCAAAGAGAAAATATAAGGGATGTTATGTCTATATTATAAATATAGTACAATAGTTGCAGTGGGTTCTAATGGCACAGTTGTGTTTCTCATCATCATCTCATCAAACTGTTGGTGTAAAATGTAAAACTTGTTGTTTCATATTTTAGTATTATTATTATACCCGAACTGTCCCACACATCTTTGATGGGTATCTATTCTAATAATTACTCTTAGCCTTAAAGGAGTGAATCCTGTGCATAACATTACTAGAAAGCATCGATAAAAAGTACACTTGCACTAATCAATGAATAGTCAATGTGCTTTGCAGTCAGCTATTTAGTAACGCATGAATGAACAGAATGGTTTGCTGTCTCATGACTGGATTAAAGAACAGCTTCAGGTTTGCTCCAAAATAACCACCTCGCTTTCACCACTTCTTATAATAGACCTCATATTTTAGTGTGATATGAGTGCCAGACCAACTTCCTCTTTGAACTGCCATTTGCCATAGTGTGGGAGGTTCTGGTTCCGTCTGGCATTCATAACACCAGATGCCAGTTAAAGGCTCCCATTAATATGTAAGACTGATGGTGGTTGGTCTGGTTGTCTCTGTGTGGTGGTTAATGATATATTGAATAGATGTATAAATATATTTTAAAAAAGAAATTACAGTTTTCTTTAATTAAAAAAAAAATATACATAGTATGACAGTTGAGTGGTCTGGTACTATCTGGCCTTCATAACACCATATGTCAGTTAAGGGATTCCATTAATTAATAAGACTAGTGATGGTTAGTCTGGTTTTACATTCTCTCTGTGATGGTTAATGATATGTTGAATATGAAATGTAAGGGTTTTGATTTACGAGCTGTATTTATCTTGATCCATTATTCATGCTGCCAAGGGAACGGACTATTTAAAATATTTAAATGACCAAACCAATCCATATTTACAGAGTCCAGACCCTCCCCTGAAGGGGGGAAAAAACTTGTTAGATCTATGTTGAATCATTACTTTTTGTAAATATATTTAAATATTGATCTAACGATCAAAAATGTCTAAAACCGTAAATTCTGCAAAGTAGTAAATTTTTTGTAGACTGTTTGACTTTTTCTTTTGAATAAGATTTTTAAGAATTTTTCAACTGTTTTTGATACATAAAGTCAATGAGCCTAATGTTATTTTGGACCCCATTGATTGTCATTGATCCCTCAATGTTTTTTTGGCTGAACTATCCATTTAAATAAATCAATGAATAAGTCAATAAGTTGCTTGCTGTGCCTCACAAATGCACAAATTCAATACAGAGACCCTCAAATGTAGAGACCCCTAATCCAGATCTAAGCATAGGTCTTGATAGGCCTACATTAAAACTGTGACATACATGAGAGTGCTTGGAAATGATATTATCTTCAATCAAACATACTGCCACTCACAAGCTCTTTGAAAAGGACTGGCAGAAAGGTCACGGTGAAGGAAAGGACATCTAGCTTAGCTCTCAATTAATCACATCCAAAGCACTGCTGCTTATCTTGATATAGACCTGAGACATTGTAGTAGTGGATTTCCTCAGTTTCTTTTACTTATTCTGACCCCTGCGATTTTAAAAGAGGCAGATTCCCTTGGGAACGAAACGAGAAATCGGAGATTAACCAGGTGATCTTGAATTACAGATATCAAGGTTGTGTGCATTAGCGAGAAACTCTATAAGTTTGCTGAGCCATGTAAAAATAACACAAATTTGTCTGTTGGACAAGCAGTGACCTGTAATAGATCTGTTGTCTTATCTGAAATTGTTTGTATGAGCCTTTACTTGGGTCAATGGGTTCATGCGCATTTGAAACGGATGTCTTGCCTTCAGTGTTTAAAAGAGAAAGAAAAAAAATCATGTTAAAAATGCAGATAAATTACAGTATCAGCCTCTTGACATTGGATGCTAGCAAAAGATAAACTCAAAGATTAATAATGTAGACCACATGTTCGAGACTGTAAGCAATGTAATAACAAACTGTTTATTGCACTTGTAAAATTGCGGTGACCCTGGAAAAACCTCGGACAATTTTGTGTTGTTTGCTCTGTAAAATTCACGTACATAGACATTTGTCAGCTTGAAACAACTGAAGAAACCACTGGAATTTAGGAAGTGACCATGTACAGTATAATGCAATCACTTTCAATCAGTGTGTTATTATATATATTTACATATTATAGATCTTGTTGAATGCTTGTGAAGATGTTGAGAGAGTTTTAAAAATAAATCTAACTAAATGTCCCCCTAAATACATACAAATTCTGCTCTGCTGTGTTTTGAAGTTTGTCCTTGTCCTGGATGTAATTCTTTAACTTTTCTTTATGCTATGGAGTGCAGTGGGGCGACATCAGGCAAAAGAACATATTGCACATTAGTTGCTGTGATAAATTCAGTAATGTAAGTCAAGATTAATATGAACTAATATGAAACTGCTGTTTCATGACTCATGATTTATTGTGCATGTTTTTGAGAGGTTTCAGCGGAAAGAATCTACTTTACCACAAGATCATTCAGTATGTGCAACTCTTCAATTACAGTTTTGCTCCTCTAATCTGGTTAGTTATAGAAGTGTTCATCCTCCTGAGAGGTCTGCAACCCAAGAAAGCCATGAATTACGGCATATGGTGTTAAGTCCTACTTTCCGGGAGCACTTGTCCCAAGAGCAGCTCTGGATAGGGAATGGCACGGCTTCATCCAGACAGAATTATTGCAATACTTTTGCGCAAGTCTCTGATTAAACTGTAGAGTTTGGTAATAGCAGAAAGACTAAGTGGTGTTTGAAAATTCTGTTTGCTTGTTGTGGGCTGAATGTGTCTCGACACTATTGATCTGCTGTGAAAAGCATGGCGAGTTAGTGATTTGTTTCTTGTGACGTTGAGAAACCCTCAGTGTCTGTCGTTTAATTTATTGATGAATAAGGGATGGAGTGATGCAGATGGGAATTCTGGTCAGGACTGTCAGATTGATTGATGCCAGAATGGCCGATGGATTCTTGCACGTGTGCAGAAATACTAGACAGCTTTACATTTAATTGGCACTGATGAGTGTGCAGAAAATCTTGGCGGCCCACTTTCAGTCTTTAGACTCGCTGACCTTTTTTCTCTCTTTTGAAGTGTACAAACTCTGTTCGGATGTTCAGCTGATAAATAAATACATAGATTTTATATTATAATGTATAATTTATATTTATTTATTATTTAATGATTTATTTGTGTCATTTTTTATAAATTAACTAAATAAATTTGTATAATTTTGTGTTAGAATTTATATATAATATATATCATATCATTAATTTATCACAAACACAACATACACAGTGTATAATATTTTGTGTGTGTAATTAGTATTATTTGTTTATTGTTTTAAAATGCATTATTACAGAAACAGAAAATATTGTACATAAATGGAATTAGTTTGTATAATATGTTGTATGTATGTACAATATACACAAACAAAATATACAAATTAATTTAATAAATGTCAAATTTACGCAAATAATTAAATAATATAAATTATATATGTAATTGAAATAAATATATATAATAATACAATTTTAATTCCAGCTTATTGACTACATCTGATAATGTTCTTTTTATTTATCTGTCTACTTACTAGTTTTATTTATAACACAAATAAAATAGAAGATTTTAAAGAATGTTTCAACTGTTTTTGTCTGTATAATGAAAGTCAATGTTCAATGTTATATTGTCACTGTATGGACTAAAACTGTTCCATATATCAATATCTATTGAGAGAAAACAAAACAGGTTTAGAACAAAATGATGAGTAAAAATCAAGAAATAAATTTCGCAGCAGAGTTGCATACAGATTTTGTGCACTGTCCGAGAGTTTGAAGAACAGATGTGCTGCTCTCATTCCCCTGTCAGTATCAGCTCTTTCCCCACAGATAAGATCTCCACCCCTCAAGCCCCAAAAGGGGGCGAGACGCCTCACCGGGCCCCTTAATGCTTTTCTCACCTGCGACCTGTTTATTGGAGAAGGTTTCTTTCACGATCCCAACCTCACAAACACACACATTCAGTTGAACCCTCTAGACCTTCATGCCCCATTACCACACGCACCTGATCAAATCATCCACAGCTTAAACACAGTCTTGATGTTTGAATCTTATTGGATTCCTTTTTTCTTATTCTCTAATGCAGTATAAATGATCGGCTCTAGTCCTCTCTGAAAAAAGGGATGGTGTAGAGGTCATGCTCACCAGGTGGGCTAGGCTTGTTTCTATCAGCGCCCTGGGACTAAAGTCTGGCTACCACAACGTCCCAGGACGAATCATTATCGCAGATGCTTAATCCCGGCCACTTTACCCAAATATCCCAAGAACACAGGCGTAGGGCTTTGATTTGTCAGAAAGATAGTATTTCACCACGCGTAATCCCAACAGGAAATAACAGTGATAGTGGTAAAAACAGATGGAAAAGAGTTGACAATTGCAGAGCAGAATATGAGCAGTGGTGGTCTCATTCAGGTCGAGATCTGGCTCCATCACCGTCGGGCTCTGGAGGACACGTTCACCTGTTGGTTTATCACTGCACACATGAGCCATTCCTGTCACCAGAACACCACAGCAAGCTGCTACGACCTTCCAGAATGGTTCATAAAGTGCACATGGGAATGCATTGTGAAATGTGGACAGCATTCTCTGAACAGGTGTTTTGATTTTGATTTGTAAAAATTGCACCTCACGATCAGATTTTAAAAGTGACTTGCTCTTCCATTCTTATTACCGTAATGCATCCAGAATTTTTTTGACTTTTTTTGTAATTCCTATTATTCTCAAAGGTGATTGTAATACTGCATTTTTAAATCAGTTTATTTAAAAGTCAGTACAACAAAAACTACCATGACATATATATTTTAAAATTTATATTATTTATGGAAGTAAGCATAATATTTTTGTTTTGTTTTGAGTAAAAGTTGTAAAAATATATTTTAAAGGTAGCACAACAAAACTATATCTTGATATAAAAATTAAATGTATATTTATTTATATTTATATGTAATATTTATATTTTTGCATTGCATTGTTTTATTTGTATTATTTAGCTTTTTGCATTATTTTAATGAGATTTTTTAAATCTTTTTTTTTTTTATTAAGGGCAGTATAACTACTATTTCATGATATATAAGTTTTATACAATTTATTTTTTAAATAAATAGAGGTTTAAAAAAAAAAAGTTAACAAATTAAAAGCAGTACAAAAGACCATCATGAGAATCAAAATATTTTACAACTTATATTTTTTCATAACCACAATAAATGCCCATTCACACCAAGAGCGATAACTATAACGATAATAATAAATATATAGTTCTAAAAATCTTTCTAAATATAAAAGTATAGCACACCACAAATATAAAAGTTCACACCACAACTATAACGATAACGGTACAGAGGAACGATATCGCTGGAATCACTTTCAGAACAATTTTTCCAGCTGATGAACAATAAAAACAATGACAGCCAATCAGACTTCATCCCGAGTTAAAAAGCTCAAGCATTTAAAGAGGCAGAGGACAAAACTAAGTCTTATCATCCGCTGTTGTGCATGTAATATAGTTATTATCGTTAGAGTTATCTTTACAGTTATCATTCTTGGTGTGAAACGGCCTTAAGATTTTTTCCAACCACTACAAAGTTTTGCTTTTAACAGCTGGCAACCGGACAGGACAATCCTCTTGTGGCTTTTATACTTCCTGTTTTTACAAAATATTATTATTGGAATGGATATGGGAAAAAACATCAGGATCCGTATAGAAAAAATAGTTTTTACCTTGCCATTTTGGCCAGATTTCACATCCCAGATTGCATTTAAGAACAGGTTTTTGCAGTCCTCATAAATGGCAGCAAGGAACGTTACGAAACTTCTTCCAGAGCCAACTATATTAAATATTTGCAGGCCCGGCAGAGTCAAAGGTCATTTCCCCTTAATGTTTTGCAAGGAGCCCTTTGTTGTGTTACAGGCACTAGGGTCTACAGGTCTTTATGGAGTTGATGAATGGGAAGTTTTGTGGACCACCAGAGTAATATTGTTTACAGAGAGCATCATGGTGGGAGAGGGGTCACAGCATAAAGCAGAGTTGAGGGGTCGTGACCTCAACCTTTCCGGTAGCAGGAGCCCTGTTGAAGACCCTGAGATTCTTAAGTTCTGCATCTTCAGTTTTTACCATGTCAGGACTGTAATGTGAATCAGCTGTACAGCTGCAGTTATTCTGGCGTGACAATAAGAAGATTATCTGTGGTGGCGTGTGTGAAAATGTGATTGCGTTTTATGAGGTCCACCGATTTAACTTCAAAATAGCTATTTTTTATCAACTATAATTCTTCATTTCACGGCTATCGGGAACGCTTGATTCTGAGAGATCAGTTGCTGCTGTATTCTGCAGTAAATACATTTTTGTAATGACCATTAAACAGTATAATTGTCTGTTTTACCATGTTCATTCTGTAGGCCTTACCTTCTACATAATGAAATAATGTCATATTGAAATGTATTTCATTCTATTTATTTACTTACAGTATTTGATAAGTAGCTGTGTAATAAGAAGGATTACACACAGTTAGCTGGTCATTATCACAAAATAAACCTCTTCAGCGTGATACGAGTCTCCTGATCCCCCTGTCTGGGTTTATATTTTGCGATAATGACCAGCGTACTGTATATTATCCTTTACTTAATATCTTCTTAATGATTATATATGAACTGTTGGAGTTTATTTTGGTAGGAAAACATCAACTGAAAATGATTTTTCCTGATATTTCCATTTCATTAGTTAGTATGAACCTCATCTGATTCAAAAATTACATGGGTTTTCACAAGTTTGTCTTTCCAGCTAATGGACAATCTTCAGTTAAAGGCTTTTCCTTGTTTTTATGGTAAAATCAAGCTCTAAAAATCAAGCTTGCACATGCAATGTAAAAAAAGTGTTCATAAAATGTCTTAATGAATAGACAGAACAGCATTTATTTGAAATATCAATCTTTTGTAACAGTGAAAAAGTCTTTACTGTCACTTCTGACAATTTATTGCCTCCTTGCTGAATACAAAAAGTTAATGAAAAAAGAAAAGAACATTCTTTCTTGCCCGAAACGTTGGTAGTGTAATCAGTCCTGACTCCTTCTTTTGCATCCAGAAGATTGTGTTTGTCCCGATCCAGACCGTCTCTAACACATTTTCTGATGTGAATGCTTTTCAGCCTTTAAGTTGGTCATATCACCAACATATCATTGAGGTGCAGTACAGAAACTAGCACACAGAGAAGGCAGGATGCCCAGATAAACAAAAGCTTTTATGATTTGTGGAAGCATAGAGGAGAGAGATCCAAGACATTTTCCCTTTCCTAGCCTTCAGCAACTGCTGTAACAGTTCCTGAATTCTCCTGAGAATATCCCAGATTCTCTCAGTAACATTTGCCCCTCATGAAAACAGTGTTTTCAGTACTGTATGGCTGCATATGGGATGTATTTGATGAATCTACGCTTCTGTCCTCACATTAACGTTGCCATAAATTGGCTAAAGCCCCTCCTGAACTCAAGGCCAGATTTTTCCACCTATGGCGAAGCCCAATAGCTTCAACCAGTTATCTCCACCTCATCACTTCTTAGAGTCTCCATCTCTCAGCAACAATGGCCCTCTTTCCATAGACTTTTACCCGAGCATTCAAAGGCAGGGAATGTGAATCGTAGAGAAGAGACGCTTTTCTCCTTCTCTTTCTGCCTTCTCTTGTTTTCCCACTCCACTGTGAGAGATTGATGAGACAGGTGCGGCCAAGAACAGACCAGCTGGCAGTAAATCCATGGTACAATCAGCTAGAGGACAGAGAGAAAGAAATTAGAAAGGGATGGGGATTTATGTCTGGAGTGTCTTGGTTATTTAACGGGGCTATACCGAAGTCTCTGCATTTATTGATTAATTATTTTAATGAAAACATATTAAGCCCCCTGAATCTTGTTCTGCTTGCTCTCTGTGAAGACGAGGGTTTATGACATCAGTCGACTATAATTCTGACAACGTTCTCTGTGTTTGTGCTCCACAGGTAAAAGCAGATGATGCAGATGGTGGGTCATTTGGGGCCATCACGTACTCGATTGGATCCGGGCCGGCTAGTGCTCCACCCAGTCAGTTCAGCATCAATAAAGAGACTGGACAGATCTGCACCAGTGTGGCTTTGGATCGAGACGAAGGATCAGACAGTTTCGACTTCACTGTCACTGCAACGGATGGGGTGAGGGAATAATAAGGCCTGAAATTTGAAGCTTATAATTTTATGAAAGCACATTCATTTAAAACTTTTATCATTTGAGCTGTGAAGCTGTTCTCATACTTCTTATGGTTGTTTTAGTTATATTGTAAAATGGTTTGAAAGCTTACCTTTATATATAACCAAAAGGTTATATGTATATTAGATGAAAAACTTAAACTTTAAAAACTAAAACTTTAAAAAAGTGCTTAAATTACTGAACTAAAACTAAAATAAAAATTAAAGCTATATGGAAGTATTAAAAAAACAAATAAAAATGACAAAAGCACAAAACAAAATGACTAAAACTTAAATGAAAACTAAAACAATAAAAGAATATATTAATAAATACTATAAATTATACTAAAATAACACTGGTCTCATTGTAGCTCATATTTTTTACTTCTTTTTATTTTTTTAAGAAAAGGAGGGACAAGTCATTTACAAGTGTTCAATACTTTTTGTGGTATTCAACATTATGCCACAAGTGCTGTCGATTGAACTAAACCTCAACCCGCAATATTCCTTTAAGACCCACATTGTATGTTAGTGTCCAAAAATGTGAGACCACTTGGAAAAATGCTGGTCATTAATACATTTAATATGCTTTTTAACTGTTTGGGGAAACCTGATCCATTTGGAATTATACACTGAAGCTTTAAGAGTTGAAAACCCTTTAAAACTCAATGCAGAAGCATAAAGTCCGATTAAAAAAAGACCATTACTTCTGTTGTGTAGCACCTAGATGCCCAGTCACTCTCAGTTGCCAGTAACAACAATCATGAGCTCTCTAAATGAAAAGGCAATAAACCGCAGTGTCTCAGGGGCACATTTCTGTACATACACACACACACACTCACACTATATCCCTTTATAAGCTTACAGCAGTGGTCCTTTTTGTTTCCCATTTCAATTATTAATGCAGCCATAAAATGCTCCTTGTGAAGAGAGCGAGCAGGCCGACTGCAGTACATACTAGCTCACTGGCCTCTCTTAACCTGGAAAGGCAATTATATCCCACTGCGAAGTATTCTTTTGCATTATTACACACAAGAAATCATCAAGATTGATTCGATAGAAGTGTGACAGCATCCACAATCCTGTCGTCGTTATCGCCAGTAATATAAAATGATATTTTCCCTGCAGGGAGGCCTTACGTCCTCCGCCTATGTGAAGGTGTCACTGGTGGACATTAATGACAACAGACCTACATTCTACCCGGTGAACTATGCCGTCAGCTTGAGCGCACAAAGCACACCCGGGACCTCCGTTGTCAGGGTAACGGCCCACGACTCAGATGCTGGTGCAAATGGTAAAGTGACATATCACACTGTCCCTGGTGGAGGATCCAATTTCTTTACCCTCAACAAGGACACAGGTAGGTCAATAAAATTAATTATAATTAATTAAATGAATATATAAATATATATATTATATTTTAATTGGTTGAATTATTCCTTTAATATAAATTTAATTCAGTATTTATATATGGTATATATAAATATACAATGTATATAATATGCTATATTATTATTATTATTGTTAAATATAATATATTAAATTAAATTTATTTTAAAGGAATAATTCAACCAATTCTCAATGACTTTGAAAAACATGATTTTGAATGTATGACTTTCTTCATTTTTTTCTATTCTTTTGTGGTGTATTCTTACTTTTAAGGTGATTTTTAGGTTATTTTTGAGAATTCCCGTAAAAGTTTTGGGCCTTTTCAGTATCCACAACCTGTTGTTAATTCCAGTAATCGCTTGTCAGATTGGCTGACTGAACTTTCTCATCCGTATCCTTATATTTCATATTCACAGTGTTCAGGACTGATCATAGCCTATATCTCGTTTTATTCTATTCTCACTGCATTTTTTCGTGTTAGGTGTGATCTCTCTGTCACGCTCGCTGCATGGAAAGGCCAACTCCGTCATCACCATGGTGATCACAGCACGGGACGGAGGCGGTCTCACAGCACCTGTCAACGCCAGGGTGAACATCAGCGTTGTGGCTGGCTCAGTAGCGCCCCCAGTGTTCGAGCAAGCGCAGTACTTCTTCACCGTATCTGAGGACGTGCTCCGGGGAACCGAGGTTGGCGTAGTGAGAGCCAGCGGCAGGAATGGTTAGTTTCAGCATTTTCCATGTTCCATCTAAAATAAGTAGCCATGTGCTGCTGCATGCTTTCGCATAACTCTGCTAACCTCAGTGCTTTGGCTCTCTGAACCATGAACTGCTGTCTGTGAGACAGTCAAGGGTGCGGAAAAGCCTGATCGGGAATATTTTCACTCTCGCTGAGCCAGTTGTGCAAATAGAGCAGCAGCTGCTGCGTGAACCTCATTAAACAGTCACATCCATCACAGATTCCACTCTACCTCATGTTGCTGGAAATTATTATTTGTTGATATATATTTTCTGATAGCACAGGCATTTCGTTGGGATGTTTAATGAAAAATAATGGGGGATTCTATAAGAAGTACCTCTCTGTACTAGGGGATGCACTGATATCACAGTTCTGGCTGATAATAATTATTTTCATGTTATGGCAAATAACTGATAAATGAATGATTTTAAAATGTGATACTATTTTGTCTAAATAAATGGTAAAGTAAAATACAAAAAACTAAAACATAAGTGAATTTAGGCATCACGTCATTATAATGTACAGTATGGAAAATTTATATTCATTTTGAGATATGATAAAGACACATTTAATTAAATTAATAACATTTTAAAGATTAACTTTAAGTGAGTGTTCGATAATGGAATCGTCCTACTGTAATAATTGGGGGAATGTGAAAATATGGAAAATTTGCATGTTCAATTAACAGTACAATCTGATATAGGCAATACAATCTGATAAATAAATAAATGTCTTGTATCGTACCAACGACCAATGTAGTACTACACTACCATTAAATTTTTTTTATTTTTTTTTATTCCACATTAAATTAATCAAAAGTGACAGTAAAGACTTGCATTATTTTCAAAAGAAAATAAATACTGTTCTTTTGAACTTCCTATTCATCAAAGAAACCTGGTTCCACAAAAGTAACTGTTTTCAACATTGACATTAATAAGAAATATTTTCTGAGCAGCAAATCATGTGACACTGAAGACTGGAGTAATGATGCTGAAAATGTATCTTTACCCTCACAGGAATACATTACATAGAAATACATTTTTACTGTATTTTTGATCAAATAAATGCAGCCTCATAAAGCAAAAGAGACCGACCCCAATATTTTGAATGCTAGTGTACTGTATATGTTGTGCATCCCTAGTCTGTACCTTTCATTCATTGTATTTCCCTATTTTCATTTTTATAGAGTAGTGTAATAGTTAAAGATCTGGGTTTGTAGGGTCTGAAGAGATGATCCATGAATCATTACCAATAATTCCATAAGAACATTGTCCTTGTAATGAATACAAAGTCGCTTTAGATTAAATCACTGCTCACGGATCTTATCCCATCACTCTCTCACTCCAGGAGTCTCTAAGGATGTCACCTACACTATCTCTGCTGGGGATCCAGATGGTTATTTCATGGTAGATCCGGAAACTGGAGCACTTAGAACAAGCCTTCCTCTGGACCATGAGTCACGTCCCTTTTTCGACTTGGAAATTCAAGCGCGCAGCGGTTCCCCTCCAGCTTTTGGAGAGACGCGTGTTCGGGTCACCGTAGCAGATGTGAATGATAACGCTCCCATATTTTTCCCATCATCCTCTGAGTCTCTGCTCCTACTAGAGGCCACGAAAATGGGTACTGTTGTGTACCGTGTGCAGGCTGAGGACCGCGACTCAGGCCCTAATGGACAGCTGAGCTTTGACCTGATGACGGCCGGAGGGCAGCGCACTTTTGGCGTGGAGCGCAGCAGTGGGGAGATCCGACTAATTGGGAGTCTGTCGTATGACAGCGTTCCTCGCTATGACCTCCAAGTGATCGCAAAAGACAGCGGCGCGCCTCAGCTTAGTGCTACGTTCAGCCTGGTGGTCCACATCCAGGCGGAGAACGACCAGGGTCCCGTGTTTGACACGATGACCTACCGCGTGGAGCTGAAGGAGAATTCACCACTCAACACAAACTTCTTACAGGTCCGGGCACTCAATAGAGATCCCAATGGAAATGGAGGGTCGTCCAGAGGTTCCACGCCATCTTCCACACTGGCTTACAGACTCCGGCCTGATGGGGACGCAGCAGGATTTGGGATCGCCCCGGACAGTGGTTGGCTGTTTGTTAAGAGCGCTTTGGATCGAGAGGCCAAGGATGTCTACCTGCTAACTGTGCTGGCCACGTCTGGAAGCGGGCAGATGGGGAAGACCGGCAGCGCGACGGTCAGAGTTTCTGTGACGGATGAAAATGATAACTCTCCTCGTTTCTCTCAGGAGAGGGTGTTCTTGGCAGTGAGAGAGAACTTGCCTGCAGGAACTGGTTTTGGGAGGGTGTCTGCTACCGACAGCGATGCGGGTCTTAACAGCCGTCTTACGTACAGACTACTTCACACGGACCGATACTTCCAAATCAATTCACGGACTGGTGAGTTGGAATACAATTCTGGCCCTTCAATGTCATTTGACATTTACACATTTAAGAAATGTTCTAGATGAGGGTCTTTCAAACTTTTTGATGCCAAATATTTTGTATTAAAAAGGCATGTATATAGACCCATTTATATTGTGAAAGATAGGGGCAAAAATTGGAAAAATATTTTTCCATAAAAAAAAATCTACCCACCACTGTTAAATGTATACAGCTCTAAAGAAAAAAAACCACAACTATGGCTATCAGTAGACTAAAATAATTAGGATTAGGATTAATCTCATCTCAGTCATTTCCAACGGAAACATTTTCTTTTTTTAGAATGCAGAAGAAAACAGAAATGTTTTTAATTAAGTTATTTTTTTATAAAAAAAGAAATAAAACTTAAAAAACATAAAAAAAATGTAAAATGTTTACATTTTTCAAAATTTTACCATTATTTATTTATTAGTTTATTTATTTTATTTTAACATAAATTTTCCCTGAAGTTTTTTTTGTGGACTCCTTAGAACCTTCTGGGTCTGGTTGAAAATCCTTGTTGTAGACTATATACTCTAACTTTTGACCATAAACTTTTGAAAAATTAGCTGTGTTTATGAATTCATGAATATTTTGAATACATTTTTATATTTTGTATTAAGTATGTATATTTTACATACTTTTCAATTTAATTTTAGTTTAAGTCATTTTGTTGTGTTTTTTTTTTTTTGTATTTCTAATTAAATTTAATTTGTTTTTAATAAAATTTTTATTTCATTTCAGTTGTTCAGTTAACTTTTCAAATTGAATATCAGTTTTTAAGTTTAAGTTTTTCATCTAATATTTATGTTTTATTTTAGTTCAGCTTTAATTCAATTTATGAAAACGATTTTAGTTTTAATAGATAATAGATAATAGTTTTAGTTTTACTTAACAATCCCACTGAATATCAATTGCACCATTCTAGACTGAGTATTCTGACTAACTCCCAAATTTCATGTGTAGGCGAAATCAGTACCAGGGCAGCTTTGGATCGTGAGCACCAGTCCAGTTATCAGCTTATTGTGGTGGTACAGGACAGTGGTACACCTCCACGTAGCGCCACCGGAACAGCCCATATAACCGTGCTGGATGAGAACGACAACGCGCCAGCGTTCAGCCACACACAGCCTGGCAGGGAGATTCTCATTCAGGCAAGAAACAGACTGGCACAGACTATATTCAAAGCCTTAAATCAGTGTCATAACATAGGTGCTTGTGTTTATTAAAGCAGTTTACACATCATAAAAACGTCATTACGTCTGTACATAATATCTTTCAAAAATTGTTTATGTGACCTTGGATACATTCCCACTCTTGAAGTTGTTTGTATCAAGTATAAGCAGCCAGACTGTGCTGTTTAAAAACTTGCTTGATGTTTTCCAGGTTCAGGAGGGTCTTCCTGCCGGTTCTTTATTAGGAACTCTTCACGCCATAGACCCAGATGAGGGAGAGAATGGCACTATTTTCTACTCATTATCAGGTAAACAAGAGTCCAGAATATTTCCTATGTGTTGGGTATTATTATTGCCAGAGGATGTTTATGCAAAATGTTAAACGTAAACATATGTCCTCAGTTATCTTTGTGCCCAATATGATGTATTGTACAGCTAATTATACTACCATATTTGTCTATATTTATGCTTCCATTTGTCCTTGCTTTTTAAGGCTCCAGAGCAGAACGTTTCTCCTTGAACCCAAATACCGGAGAGCTGCGCTCCTCTTCCCCCCTGAGGAGAGCTGAAAAGGCAGAGTACGGCTTCACTGTCACTGCCTCGGACCGTGGAGCTCCATCTCAGAGCTCTTCAACTGCCTTACTTGTACAGGTGAGACCATTTATTTTTATTTTTATATCAGACATTTTTTAGGTGGTTGCTTACGTCATAAGTCATAAGTCTACCCTTAATAATTTTTTATTTCGTTAATCTGCCGACGTATTAAAGAGGCCATATTATGCCCTTTAAAGAAGTCTTAATTTTGTTTTTGGAGTCTACTAGAACAAGGTTTTCATGCTTGAATGTTCAAAAAACATTCACATATTTTACATATTTTACATTGTTGCTCTGGGGAGCGTTTCCCGAAAGCATAATTTGCCAACTATGGTCGCAAGTCCCGTCATTAGCATAGTTCAATGAGATGGTGTTTCCCGAAACCAAAGTTCCAACGAACAATTGCAAACAGCATCGTTGTGTGGTTGGACGACAGCTCTCGGCCTGTGGTCAAGAGCATAGTTTCTTGTTTGCATGACATGTGGACTTAATAAATCCTTATCTTGAGCAAAATAAGCAAGCTGATATTCAGTACAATCTAGATCTTTTGTTTCAAATACAAATGTCAATTATGTATTTTAGTTTCTCAAGAGCACTTTTAAAGAGTGCATACGTGCTCTAGTACACAAGAACAAGCCTATGATGCCTATGAGCCTATGCAATGTCTGTAATTTATAGCATAAAATCTAGCATTAATTCGATCTCTAACTGATTCACTATAAGTTATTACTCCACTACCTGTGTGACATCATTTACCAACATGGTTGAACGACAAATTTGCGACAATACGGTTTCGGGAAACAGTCATGAATAGTTAGTTGATTTCTTTAGTGATGCACGAAGCAGCGAGTTACGTCGTTGTACGGGAAATGCACCCCTTTTTAGTTTCTGTCTCTATGAAGCCCCTCCTTCAAAAAAGCGCAATGTTCTCTGATTGGTCGGCTGGACCAATGTGTTGTGATTGGTCAACAGTTAAAGCGTGTGTCAGAAATGTCACGCCCCTTACCATAACACACTACTAATGCAATTCAACCAGGCCTCGTCCCTTTTTGCATATGCCTTGGGCAGGAATTATTTAAATGATGAATATTGTGACGTGTACGTTCCCAGAAGAAAACTCAAGACTACAATCGAGGCATTTTCAGGGAGTTCAGAAACAGCGCCTTTGACTGTTCCAAACTATCATCATGCTCACAGTCCCCTGAGCTGTGGTATCAATATTCAAGAAGGGAAATGAGTTGTGACCCGGAGGCCAGCTCCTTTCTACACAAACACCTCAAAACTCCCAGGATTACTTCCTGCTCCAAAGGAACGTACTGTAACAGAAAACCATGTATTAATCCCAATGTTTAGCATGGAACTGCGTGAAACAGACATGTCAAACTATATCTTTGACAATAGGATAATTTCCATGGCTTTTCATTCCAATGTAAAAGAATACGGATTCTAAAGAGTTTATTCTCTGCAAAATTATTCTTGCTGGTTCTTTTTTGTTGCGAAATATCTTTAGTGCTTTTACAGATGTGATTTCAAAAAGGGAATTGGAGGCTAATTGTAGAGTGTGCGGTTGCATGCAATTTCTGTACTCCCTTTTTGTATGGGGAAGATGAGAGTAAGGGAGAAATGGAGTGAGAGAGAGACGGGGGAGAATGCACCTTTGAATCAAGTGTTCCCAGATGGCTCTGATGAGGCCCAGCTGTGGTTCCCCATGATCAAACGGAAAGCTGCAAACTTCGGTCCCCTAACACGGTAGCGCTAACGCCGATACGCTCGCACCACAGAACTTTGCACCAGAGCAATCTCGAGATAATATTTTACATACCATCAGTAATACCATCTTCATTTTGAAAGTCCAGTGTACTTTGCACCTAAGAGAGAGCCCAGAAATGGATCAACGTCAATCCTTCTGTTGCTTTTCTTCCTGTGATCTGGTATGTGTGTACTGTTTTATTTTTTTTATTTTTTTTCATGGGGATATTACTATGAAAGGCTTCACCTGTCAAACATTTTCCAGCTCTACTGTACTTCAAAGACATGGGAAATGGCAGGCAGGTTCACTCCATCTTATTAGTTCAGTATTGTGCCATCTAAAACAATGAGAACACACCTATGCGTTGTAAATTGTGGAATACTGTATATATGGCTAATGATGACAAATAATCCTCTGTTTTTATATTTTACATTACATCTTCTAAATTCATTGTGTTCCCAATCTGTAGGTCATTGGCTCCACAAGGACCCCTCCAAAGCCCAACACCCTATCCATGACCCTCAACTCAGTGGAGGGTGCCAAGCCAGGTTCTGTTATTGGCTCAGTTAAAGCACATGACCAACATGAAGTGAATTCAAACGGTCAGGTGACCTACCTGGTAGTGGGAGGCACAGATCATGAAGGAACCTTTATGGTTGACCGTTTGACAGGAGATGTTTACTTGGCTAGAGAGCTGGACTATGAAAAAGGGTCACGATATACTCTGCAGATCGAGGTGGATGATTTCTCCAATGCCTATCCAAACACTCACATGGTTCAGCTGGAAATCAATGTGCAGGATAGTAATGACCACGCACCACAGTTTCCAGAAGATCCTGTCACTATTGTTATTCCTGAGAACATTCAAGCCGGTTCCTCCATTTATACCTTCCAAGCTACTGATAAAGATGGTAGTGGCCCCAACAGTGAGGTACGTTATTCTATCCAACAGCGGTGGCCTGACAACCCAGATCTCTTCAGTCTAGATCCTGTCACAGGAGTCTTGAAACTGGGTCGAGAGCTTGACCATGAGGAGACCTCCAGCCTGTTCCTGGTGGTCCATGCCACAGATTCAGCCTCGGACCCCGATCAGAGACTCTGGGGCTCGGTGACGGCACGAGTTTTCGTCACTGATGAGAACGACAATCCTCCGATCTTCAGCTCCCCGACTGCTGTTAGTGTGATGGAGGATCAGCCGGTGGGCTTTGTGCTGCTTTACGTCATGGCCCGGGATGCAGATCAGGGCGAAAACGGCAGAGTATCCTACAGGGTCCAGTCAGGAAACACAGCAGGACGGTTCGTCCTCAGCCCGAACAGTGGTAAGAATCATTACTTCTCTCTCATTCGCTCAAAGCCAGAAGCAATTTAGCAGAACAGATCAGTTTCTTGAAGGGTTTATTTCATGGGAGCACAGTTCTATTTTGGCCCATCGACCGCACACTCTTTGATTTGGCGTTGGAAATATGCATGTGTTAGTTTGAAATTCCTCTCAACCTCCCAGAATATGACCATTTACAGCTCACGCAAAATTGGATTAAATTGACAAAATCACCTAATCGACTGAACATCTGTAGATGATTTCCCTTCCATTATTGTCAGATGGTTTATGGTGTAGGTTAGTGTTTAATTTCTGTTCTAAATCAGGCATATTGTATATACTGTATACTATATATTAAAGTTGAATATATAAAGTCACTGCTGATATTAACCAGACACTAAGCAGAAAGTCTTCACACTGTTTGGACTCTTTAAGAAAGAGGTCTAGAGATGGACGTTAAGCACAAAACCAGAGCTACCGTATCCAGAAGCAGAAGCCAGCTTAAACATCTCAATGATGTGTTTAAAGCTAGAGTGTGTTAGGTGGACTATAAATAAAAAAAAGAGGCCGCACACAGACTTCTCACAAACACACAATAATATTTCGCAGTCAGCAAACAGTCAGGCTGCCATATCAACCACAGGGGTGTGTTTATCCTGGGTGACCCTCGCTCGGGGTCTTGCTGATGACAGCAGTGCAGAGAGGTATAGCTGGAAAGGATCAAAAATGGATCCATGACAACAAATTTCTTGCCTGGTCTTCATACCAGCAAGTCAGCAAAAAACTTAATTCTCAAATTCCTTATAGAGAGTGCAGGAGCTAAACTGAGGAGAAAAACAGAGGATGAATAAAGCGAAAATTTATGTCAGACTGGAGCGGATATTGTGTTTGACTTCCATGTTCTTCTATGAACAAATTTATGTTAAAAAAGGACCAGCAAAGATGAATTATCCCTTGAAGCATACAAAGAGCTCTAATATTAGAGATAGCTAGCATCCCTATTAATCTCAGTGGAATTTTCTCAGCTGGCAAACATATTATATTATATTATATTATATTATATTATATTATATTATATTATATTATATTATATTATATTATATTATATTATATTATATTATATTATATTATATTATATTATATTATCATTAAATTATATAGCAACTTTTGAATGGCCATCATTGGAGACACATCCTTTTTGTCCACATAGTTATGGCATCCACCAGTAAAGACTAACTGCCTAAGCTAACCGGCCAAACTTTGTCCCCCTGGGTAATACCCTGTTTTTTTGTTTTGTTTTCTGTGGTAATATTATGGTATCATCAGTATTATGCTATGTACTATAATATTTCCATTGGATAACATCAATATTGTACAGAAACAGTACTTTTTCTATTTGTAATCTCCACATCATTTGTTGTGGTGGGCTACCTTATGTCATGAATGATCTCCTATCCTCATCAAAGTTACCCAGCCACATTCAGGTAGCTTAATATATTGTCTGGCATGTACATAATTAAATATTACAAATATGCATGGTATAAAACAGAACAGCTCTTTGACCTCGGTCACACGTCTCCAACCACAGGCTGCGCTGTGAAGCGTGCAGCAGATCTACAGATGTTTTTCTCTTCTCCTCTTCTCCAGGCTCTCTCTCCATCCTTAAACCTCTGGATCGTGAGGAGCAGGAGAACTACAATCTCACAATTGTCGCGGAGGATCATGGGATACCCCAACATTCCACCACTCAAGTTCTGTCTATACAAGTAATTGACGTAAATGATGAAGCACCGTGGTTTGAACGCAGTGAGTTTGAAGCCCAAATCAAAGAGAACCAGCCAGCAGGAACAAGCATTCTGAAGGTCTCCGCTTCAGACCGGGATCATGGTGAGTGATTTAAAAAAAAAATGATATTCTGCAATAATCCATGTGTTAAATGTTCCTTTACTATTGAAAAGAATCACCTGCATTGTTGGGTATTTCAACCTTTCAGATATTCATGACCTGTGTCTGAAAACTTTGCCATCTGGTTAAAGCAGTTATGTTGAGTTGCAGTGAGGGCAGTGGTTTTTTTTTTTACTCTTCCTGTGGAGGGTATGTGGGACTCATTCTCAGCCTCCTGGGTTTAGTGAGAGAGTATGAAAGAGAGATTGTAAAGACATTTTTCAGGAAGCATTAATTGAGCAAGCAGGTGCTCGTGCCAAAGCTTGCTAACTTTGCACGCAATCTGGCACTCGTGTGTCTTTAGTCCATGCTGAACACTTGTGTGGACCACTACTAATGAAACCGGTCTTAAATCCGAGATGAAAAGGTTTGAACATGAATATTTTGACATTTGACATTGCACTTCTGTTTTAATTCAAATCAGGTCGTTCACAACTTCTTTTACATCTTCTAACTCAGAATGAAAGGAAAGAGGTTTTGGTTGATTGTTACCAGTCGCAGGATGTGTTTGGAATAGGATTCTTATATACTACACATACTAATAATTGATCTGACTGCCAAAAGATATTTTTACACAAATTCTAAATAAAAATTCCAAAAATATGTCAAGGTTTTGGTTAGGGATGAGGTGAGGTGAGGACTCACAGATGCAGAGAAATAAGCTTTTGTTGTTATAAAGAATAAGAATAAAAAAATCATTAATCCTTCTTACAAAACATGCTTTTGTCTTAACCTGATCACTATGGTAAGCCTATTATAAGTGTTTATATTATAGACCTAGCGGGATGGTTTTCGCGGGAAATTACGTTACATTCGTCAACCGTCTGTGCATGTCTTGTCATATCCGTAAATAGAGAAAATTTGCTCTGGCTACTGTGTGGGAGTGGCATTGGTTAGTTGTCACAACGAGCGAGAAAGTTGACGAGTTAAATCTCAAACCTCAGAGGATTCACACTTTTTTTTAATAAAGAAAATGTCGAAATGTCGAGTGTTTGCTGGCAAAAAGAGACTGAGACAGTGCTCGTAATAAAATGAGTCAACACTGGCTTGGCGTGAGATGTTGAGAACTGAGGGGTTTGAAATGTTGTAAAAGCGATGCAGAGATGAAGTTTATATTACTCAACAGGTGAATAAGGTATTTTATTAAACAGATACATTTCCATATGTAGCTCTCTAACAGAGTTCATAGTAAAGCATTATCTATTGCGCTGGAATTTAATGTCTTCAGCTAGTCAGCTTAAGATATTTTCCATCTAAACTGGTTATATCTCTTAAACCTAGTAGTGAATGTTTTAACAGTAGGATAACCATTGTTCTGTTTTGTTTTTTCTTTTAAATAATACATTTTGTAAATGTAATTTATTGTCAATCTTTTAGCTCATAACTGGAAGCCATTCACATGCAACCTAGTGAGATCATGTGGCAACAATGTAGTATACTTTGAAATACTTTGAAAGGTTTCACTTACTAAAAGATAGTAGGCAGCATACAGTGTTTACTGTGCAGTATTCAGTAGATAGATAATAAGCTAGTATTCGATTATGATCAGAATTATTGATTATATATTTCTGTTTTTCTTGCAGGCACGAATGGCTTAGTGATTTACGGTGGTCTGACTGAGGATGGATTCACAATTAATCCAGAGACGGGTGTGATATCTGTCACTCAGGTTCTAGATAGGGAACTTCAGGACCACTACACTGTAACAGGTACATAAACACAGCCAGGATCTGCACATAATATGGTTGAAACAGTGTTATTTTAGTATTATTTATATACTATTATTGTATTTAAGATTATTTTTTTTATTCTTTTGGTTTTGGTTTTGTGCTTTTATCGTTTTATATGTTTTGTTTTTTTTTATGTTTCTGTTAAGCTTTAATTCAATGTAATTTAACTTAAACGAAAATTCAAAAATGTTGCTTTGGCAACTAACTGAAATAAATCGTTTTTATAAAGTTTAAATTGTAAACTGTGTAAAATTTTTCTTTTTATTTGATTATTTTACTGGTAATGATGATTTCAATTACCGAAAGTTTTTAATAGTTTAGTTAACAATAACAACACTGGCCTGAAAAAGTATTATGTGCTACTATAAAATATCATTTTATATAATTATAATTTATAATATTATCAAAACTTATACTGAACTTAATAACCCTCTTTATATCTTGTGTATATGATAGTGTATGCAAAAGATGGAGGAATACCCCCTAACTTTGCCAAGGCTAAAGTACACATCACAGTGCTGGATGAGAATGATAATGCTCCTGCTTTCGGGCGGCAGCATTACAGTCTGGAAGTGCCTGAGAACCAAGAGCCCGTGGAGCTGTTCAGCCTCAAAGCCACAGACCTGGACACCGGAGAGAGCGGACGACTGAATTATAAGATCACTGGTAAAACTTTTTTTTATTCTGTACAGAGGAATCTAGAAGAAGAGCTTTTACAGTGGATTACAAACCAGATTTAGAGTGTGTAAGTTAACACATATTGCATTTTTTTATTATCTGCGGTCAAGGCACGTTACTGTTTTTGCTCACATTGCAGATTTGTTTCTTATAAAAACAAGACCCACTCTGCTTGATTATGAACAAATGTTTTGTCTGTGTGTTTCCACTCTAGCTGGCGACCCAGATGGTGACTTTCGACTTGTCGGTTCTTCTGGAGCTCTGTCTACTTCAAAACCTCTGGACCGAGAGCGGAAGAACAGTTATTCCTTGGAAGTGGTGGTTCAAGATCATGGCAGCCCTTCACTGAGCAGCACTGCCACTGTGGAAATCTCAGTCCTTGATGTAAACGACAACAGCCCCAAGTTTGGCAGCAGCAGCTACACCGTCGATGTCTCAGAAGATGCTGCTGTAGGTTTTGGGGTGTTGGATGCAAAGGCCACAGATGTGGATGAGGGCGAAAATGGGAAGATCTTATACTTCCTTAGCCAAGAAGCTAAAGGTGCATTTACAGTGCATCCAGACACGGGGCGGATCACTACCACAGCACTTCTGGACAGAGAGAAAAGAGCTTCTTACACCTTCCAAGTGTATGCTGTTGACCTTTCACCCGCCGCACCTCGCAACGCCACAGCCCAGGTAACCGTTACCATACTGGACGTCAACGACAATGCACCATTCTTCATCCAGGACCCACTGATTATCAACGTGTCCAGTGGTAGTGTGTCCACGCATCAGGTGGTGGCCACAATGAGAGCAGAAGATAAGGACTTTGGAGCCAATGGGTCGGTGTTTTACCGCTTTGCTATGCCAGTCCGAGGATTTTCTATTAACTCGCTAACAGGGGAGATCCAGACCACAGAGAAGCTGCAGAGCCTCACGCAAACCCAACGCACCCTCATAGTGGAGGCTATGGACCAAGGCAGCCCTCCTCAGTCTTCTCTAGGTGTGGTGATGGTCTATGTGAAGGAGGAAGATTACAAGGGCATTCGATTCTCTCGCAACGCCAGAGATGTTAGCTTACAAGAGAATGCAGCTAAAGGTATGCAGAGAATTTACAGTAAAAGATTTGGTGTGCTATTATTCTGGAAGAATTTAATTGTTACACAAAGCAAGAAATAGTTCCTTGCTGTCCATTTCATGGAAAAAAGGAATGATAACATTATCATGTTATAAAATAAATCATAAGTCAGCATCAGCCCTATTTTACTTTCTTAATACATGTTGCTGGTGGTATTGTGTACCATTCAGTGAATGTTATTCCCAAAAGAAATACAAATTCTTTGCAATCGTTCATTAAAATGTAATGATTTTTGCGAATGTTACATTTTTAGAAAATAATTTTGTAATATAGATATTAATGTATTAAATATTAATGTAGTATGGCATAGTATAGGTGATGGCAATAATACCAAATGATAGAACTGGAAATATTGATATATTGTCCCACTGGGATAGAGATGCAACTTTTTGTGAACCAGTCAATTCCAGATGGATAGTACTTGGTCCCACCATACTTTTTACTTAATTTGTTGATGTCCTGTTTTGCTCAGAAACAAAACACATTACAAAAATAAAATGGGTTGAAAATTCCACTTCATGCTGACTTTAAATGAAAATAGGTATCTTGTATGTGATGTATCTTCTTACAGGTCAAACAGTGCATTGCTATACAGACCTCCATTGTCACTCTTGTATTATAAATCCTACACTAAAAGTTAGTCTTTGTGCAATTGTCATTTCAAAGTACTGGCATGAGGCAGTTGAAAACTTTTGCAATGAACTGCATGATGAAAACTGCAGCATTGTATTTCAGCACTCGCAGGCACAGTCAGTTTTGTGAAGCATTGAAAGCCAATGCATCAATTTAAGTGAGTTTGGCAGAAGAGTATTGAGGGGTTTTTTTGTGTATATTTTTTCCCACAGGCACTGCAGTCGCCCAGGCTCAGGCTCAGCACCCTGACGGCACCCGCGATGGCATCACTTACACCATCTTCAGTGGGAACAAATACCGTTCCTTCAGCATCAGCTCAAATACAGGTCAGATAGGAACTTTTGACAAGATTTTGACAAATGCATACAAAAAATAATCAGAAAGATGTTAAACAGTATTTCTTATTAACAATGGCAGTTTGTTGACCTACTTCAATGCATTATTGGTGCTTTCATAGGTGAAATCTGGGTACAGAGCTCAAATGGCCTGGATTTTGAGGACACTCCAAGACTCCGTCTAGTGGTGAAGGCTGAAACTACATCCTCAAGCTCCTTCATGGCTGTCAACCTGATTCTTCAGGATGTCAACGACAACCTCCCCCGATTCCAGCTGCAGAACTATGTGGCTTATATGCATGAAGCACAGGGCTATGATTTTCCAATCCTTCAGGCAAGGGGTCTTCTACTTTTTTGTACTTCTAAAAGGTCACATGTAATTGAAAACACATTGGAAAAGTATTAAAACGTGAATATTCTACAAACAACTTTCCAATCATACATACTGTAGTAACTTTTTGCCATACTAGCCAATCGTGAGTGAATTGAGAAATGTACTGTAGCTGTCATGAAACTTTTTTTTAACCATATAATAATGGAATTATTTACCGGTTTTTCCCTCACATATTTCTTACTTTACATCAGCGAGTGTCAGATTTAAACTATGTATGGCAAGTGTTCATTTTGGACTGTCTGTTTGATTAACCTGTTTTTTGTATGAATTAGGTTATGGCAGAGGATGTTGACCAAGGTCAGAATGGTCAGGTGACTTACTCCATTGAGTCGTCGAGTCAAAGTGGCCTTTTCAAAATTGACCCTCTGACCGGCAGCATCACAACCGCGGCCATTATGGACAGGGAAATCTGGACACAGGCACAGTGAGTGTATATTATATGTACTGCGCTTGTTCGGCCAATGAAGTCATTGCTCTGCAGGTCTTTAATTTCCCTCTGTTCTGTGGAATGTAACTGTCCTCTCCAGCGTCATTTAGTTTGTGTGTGATGTGTTCAAGCCCCCGTAGTTTTACCTCATGTGTTTTGTTTCTAAAATGTTCCCCTACCCGTATAAAGTGGTGTGTTTTTAATTTACTACATTTTTGGTCTGTTAGAGCTTTTGGATTGTTGCACAAATATTTTTTTCCAAAAATAGAAGACATCTTTTGTTCTCTCTCTTGATCTAAAAAAACTGAACAGAAACATCTCTCACGTGATACAAGTCAGAAAATTATTATCTAACCCTTTATTTTATCTCATTTGCATCAGGTTGGTGATAAAAGCCACTGATCGTGGTAGCCCCAAGCTAGTAGGCACTGCCACCATCACAGTGATTATTGTCGACCTCAACGACAACAGTCCTACCATCCCAGTGCCACGGGAAATTAGAGTGCCAGAGAGTAAGTGAACTAACTGGTGACCTTTGACCCTTTATCTTGAAAGACTAAGTTACAAGCACCTAAAAGACAAGACTTTTATTACTGTACATGTATCTGAATGTTGTGTCCCTGCTTCCCTCTTCCAGACTCTCTTATCGGCACTGAGATCACCCTGGTTACTGGAAATGATGTGGATTCTGGCCCAGTGCTGTCTTACTCTTTGCAGCTGGATGCTCCATCACAGGGAAAATTTGATATCCATCGTTACAACGGCCGTGTGTCTCTGACAGCACCACTGGACTTTGAGGAGAGGACATGGTACACATTGACTATTCGAGCTTCAGATTCAAAGCATCAGAGTGAAGCCAATTTAACTGTGCTGGTGGAGGACATAAATGATAATGCACCTACATTTACACAAGATCTATATCAGGTAACTTTTTCTTTCTACCATTTGAAGTATTTTAAAAGGAGTGACATAATTTGTATCTTGTTTTATTAGGATGGATGTAGGTTTATTGGCTTTGTTCTTTTTTGTTAACTTTTGTGAAAAGTTTTCAGTGTGAGAAAAAGGGTTTGACTCTCATGGATTAGGATGGCAAAATAACTTGGGTCACATACATTTATCCCAGAATAAATGTACAGGCTTCCATTCGCACCAGTAAAAAGTATGCAGTCATTTATGATTGCATTTGTTCGTTTACCAGATGCTTTTATTCAAAATGACATCGCTGTGGATACAGGAAAAAGCATGCCAAATAACAGCTTTGTTGTTGCTTTTGGTTTCTAGGTAACACTTCCAGAACATTCTGCACCAGGCAGTCCTGTTATCACAGTAACAGCAACAGATCGAGATTCAGGAGAAAATGGAAAGGTCACCTATCGAGTATTGTCTTCAACGAGGGACGGGTTTTACATAGATCCTAAAAATGGTATAAGCTTTATACTAAACATATTAGTGGCATTTACTCATGTATATTCTATTTATAACAAATAGCATCTTGCAACAAATAAATTGTTTATAATAAGTGCAATTAGTAGTGGATGATATGTACATAAAGTGGTGGGTTGAGTAAATAAAAACAGTATCTACCTACAAGTTCAGCTACTTGCATGTAGTTTAAATAGCCACTGCCAATAGTTTTAACATATAGTAAACTATATAGCATTAACATTGTAGTAAAAGCACTTCCCATTTCTTTCTAGGTACACTTTTCATCAGACAGAAAGCAGAATTTGACCCAGAGCAGCCTTCTGTGAGTGTAGTCGTCGAAGCTCGTGATGGAGGATCTCCACCTCTATCATCTTCTGCCACGGTCCAAGTTCAGCTGATGGACGTCAATGATAATGCCCCCATATTCCATCAGTTGGACTACAAAGCCACAGTGTCTGAGGACCAGCTACCTGGAGCCACTATCCTGACCTTAGAGGCAGTAGATGGAGACCTATCTCAGGAAAACTGTGGTTTTGATTTTGCAATCGCCAGTGGGAATGTTGGAAATGCTTTCCAGATTGAGAGTAGCGTTCGTTTCATAGAGGGCCATGGCTTCCAGACCGTAGGAACCCTGATCCTGGCGGAGCGACTGGATTTTGAGGCGCTATCACGCTATAACCTTACCATTGCGGTCTCGGACCGTGGTGTTCCCCAACGCAGCTCCAGCATACCAGCCATCATCACAGTCACTGATGTGAATGACAACCCTCCTGTCTTTGCCAGAGCTGAGTACATAGTGGCTTTGAGTGAAGGGGCAGCTGCTGGTACAGAATTCTTACGTGTGACTGCAACTGATCCCGATTCAGCTCCCTATGCAGAGGTCCAGTACAGCATCAGCTCTGGAGATGAGATGAAACTCTTCTCTGTGGATCAGTGGACTGGGGCACTGAAGCTTCAAAGACCTTTAGACAGAGAGAGCCGAACTTCCCATGTGGTTATAGTACAAGCTTCAGATGGCCATGGTCATTTTGCTTTGGCTCCTATTAATGTAGAGGTAAAGGACATTAATGACAACAGACCTTACTTTCCCATTGCTACATTAACGGCCAGTGTCCGTGAGAACCAGCCATCCAACTCTGCCGTGACTGTGTTACATGCAATCGATTATGACACAGGAGTTTATGGACAGCTGAAGTATTTTTTGATGGACCACTCCAGCCTAGGAAAAGACCTCTTCTTGGTAGATCAGAACTCTGGTGAAGTTCGTACCAGGCAGATATTTGATTTTGAGAAGGTAAACTCATTTAACTTCATTGCTTTGGCTGTGGATGCAGGCAACAACTCAGCTACAGTCACAGTGCAGGTCTACGTCACAGGGGAGGATGAGTATGACCCAGTTTTCACATCTTCAGACTTGTCCTTTGAGGTACCAGAGGGAGCCAAGAAAGGTCAGAGCATTGGGCAAGTACAGGCCAAAGATGAGGATGGTGGGATGGATGGCATTGTACTGTACTCCTTCCCCAATTCCTCTCCTTACTTCGATGTTAATAAGACCACTGGTGTAATCTACCTAAAGATGGACAGCTCTGGTAGCTCAAGTGGTGGAAGTCGCTCGAAGAGGGAAACCCGCCTAATGACTATGGATGTTACCGCACACAGCCCCCTTGACACATCGAGAGTAGCTTCTGCTCATCTAACCATTGATGTCACCAACACATCCTTTGGTCTCGCAACAGACTTTAATGTCCTCCTTGTGAGCATAATTGCTGCCTCTCTTGGAGTAATAGTCTTGTTAGTCATAATTGCTGTGGCCCTTTATTTAGTAAGATCAAAGCGCAAGAAGAAAGGACAAGACACAGGGAATAGTACTGTATCTTCAGGCACAGCTTTGCAAAACTTGGATGAGTCTAAACCCGCAGGGGGCGACAGGATCTATCATCAAGCACTTCCTGGATATGCAGGTGATGAAGAAGGAACAGGTGGAGGCTCCTATACTCGAGGAGGATCCTTAGATCCTTCTCACTCCAGTGGACGGGGATCTGCCGAAGCGGCAGAGGATGATGAAATCCGGATGATCAATGAGTACCCAAGAGTTGCAAGCATCACCTCCTCAATGCAAGAGCACATCTCTGCCAGGGGCCCTGATTCAGGTATCCAACAGGATGCAGACCAACTCTCTGATATTTCTTGTGAACCAGGGCCACTTGATGCAAGCCAGTGGTTCAAAAATAAGAAATTGGGGAGCATCAGTGGGAGTCTCAGTGGTACCCTACTGTCTGGTCAGCTCCCTGTCTATAGAGATGAAGGTGGGGGCTACCTTGGAGTAGGTCGTGGGTTGAATATTTCCCATCCGAAAGATTATGCTTTCCCTGAGGATGGAAAACCCTCAGTTGATGGCTCCCTCACAGCCATAGTGGCAAGTGACGAGGAACTGCGAGGCAGCTACAACTGGGACTACCTTCTCAACTGGTGCCCTCAGTTCCAACCCTTAGCCAGTGTCTTCACAGAGATTGCCAGACTAAAAGATGAGAGCTTACCTCCCAACAACCCACGTAGACCTTTCCAACCCAAAGTCAAGACAGACCCCAAGCCAAGAATTGACCCTCCACCCCTCATTACCTCAGTGGCTCATCCAGGGGCCAAATCTGTCCCACCGAAACCCGCCATAGCACGGACGTTCCACCACTTAGCATCGCTAAGGCGTTCACCTATAAGCCACGAGGGTTCCATCTCCTCAGCAGCGATGTCTCCCAGTTTCTCCCCTTCTCTGTCCCCACTTGCTGCACGGTCCCCAGCCGTCTCCCCATTCGGGGTCACTCAAGGTCCCTCAGCCTCCATCATCAGCACCACAGAGCACTCTCTGGAGCACAGTGATGAGGCTGAGATGAGAATTTAATGCTACATTGCACTCCATTTTGTGGAGACCGTTTTATGTCTTTTGATAAGACATTATATTAGTCACTCTTAGCAATGTTGCATACCTGAAAAAGGCAGCATGAAGAATCAGTCGCTAAGCCATGATGGTGACGCAGGTGTCTGGTAACTGAAAGGGTAAAAACATTGTGTGGCGACGTTACCCTTCTTCAGAGCCACCGCAGTGTTGATGTGAAGTGAGTTATGTGTTGCTTTGTTTTGTCTCACTGGCAGGCCAGGGAGGCAAGACGTGGACTGCTCCTTTTGTTTGTTTCTTTTTATATTGATGACTCAAACTGCTTTGAAACTCCAGTGTTATGTTAAGTCCATCCAAAATAGCTGCTATTGTCATACTTTGTAGGCCGCAATGAGAACTCTGTAGAAACTCAAACTGATGTCACTATATTTGTTTATTACCAGGAGATGTTATTTTTTCTTTCTTTTGTATTTTAAAAAAATGCTAATCAGTTTCATTTATATGTTTTTTATGAAGGACTTCCCATTGCTTTGAGAGAAGGAGTTCTTACATTTTAGTGACATTTTTTGTATGTATATTTATATGTATGCTAGCCATAATAAATGTATTATCATTGTATAGTGTCTAGGATCACCATACTGTGCGGTTGTGAAAATTGTGACACTTGTAATGTGAATGATTGGAAGATTGTTGTATTTTATTATTTATAAAGAAGAAAGGCTGAAAGTGTTGAAACTTCCAATGTTGCATAGTGTTGTATTATAGGCCTTTTCAAGTTGTATTGTCCTTTGCCCTTTGAACTAGATTGTTAGCATCTTAGCTAATTTATTGTAAAAAAAAGAAAAAAGAAAAAAAAAGGACCATACTTTTTTCGGCTCATCTGGAGACCTTTCGAAAAATTGGTGAAACCTCAAAGACTCTTCTGTATATAAATGGGTTTCTTCCAAAACAGCAGCTCTCTCACACTGTTTCTATGCTGCTTTTTCTGACAATAAAACAAGTTTTGTATAGTCTACATAACTTACGGTTGGGTCGTTAGTAAATTTAGAGTGAAAAAACGTTTGGCCCATCATCTAGGATGTAGTTTATTCACCTTTCAGAGTAAGTCACTAGACAATGGACCTTCTTTTGTAATACACAGTGGATATTTTCTGTTTTGAAAAGAAGCTTCTGAAGTGGCCTGCATTTTTTTTTTTTTTTTTTTTTTTTACAATCTCGATGGAAAGAGATTTAAGCATTTGAATGACCAGAGGGGCTGTTTTGCTACCTGGTGCATGCCTGATACCGCCACTGCCTCAAGTGTAACTGGACCCTGTTTAGCACTCAGAACAAATGCAACTCAAAGAGGGGTCTGACATTTTTGAAGTCTGTCTTGCACAATTCATTTTAAAAGTTGACATTTAATTGTCTCAAAGTCTGGAAAACAACAGATTCCAAGATGGCTGCCTACATTCCAGCAGCAGTACAGTTTAAATCATCTGTACATATTTAAATCAAATATTAAATTCCTACTGATTTCTTTTGTCAAACCTGAGTCTTCTGTCTTCCTTCCTTCAAGTTCAAATCAAAACACGGATGGGGAGTTTCAAAGTAACTGAAGCGTAGCAAAAGGCAAAAGGGAAACAGGAGGGGTCAGAGTCAAATTTGTCCTTCATTAAAAAGCAATTTGAAAGGATACAGTATGTTCCAAAAACCTAGACTAAAGCCTGGCCTCAGGCTGTGTATAGCTAGACCCTGTACAGGGTGTGCCTGTTTTAAAATCTCAGCCATTAAGAAACATTTTCACGAACGTCCAAAAAAAATTAAATAAATGCATATTAACATTTATGCACCATATGAATTAACTAAAATATCTATGACTGATTATATTTGCTATAATTGTGCAGTATCATGTAAGACATTTTAAAAGGAAATCACTCATACGTAGGCCTACTCATGTCATCATATCATTACATCAACCCCCTTCTGTTTTTAATTGAGTACATAATATACCTCTCCATATGCAATGCACAAAAATACAGGAAAAGGTACATCTTTGTATCTTATTTACGCATAAATGCTGCATATTAGGATACCTTTTGAGGATACTGCCCCAGTAACAAGCTGTTGTGTAATATATTTTTTTTTTGACAGTGTATATGAAACTGAAGCACACCTTAGATGCTCTCACATTCTGCCTTTGTTTCTACCGTATTGAGTTTTCTCATCCCCTGTTGTGAAGTTGGTTTTGGCTGAGATTCAGCTCTCCTCCATCTCCGTGCTATGCATGTCTAACTGATTTACACCATCCCAGATATCACAAAGAAATAACAGTCTCATTCGCTTGCACAGTCAGTGTTTTATAAACACTGCAATGAGTTGTGTGACCACTGTATAAACATGTTTTCTTTATCACTGATATTATTTTCAGGATGAGATTTAACCTTATCTGTTATAAGCATTGTGATCTATGCCATTTACGCTTATCTATGTAGAATGCATCTCTGTGTTATCAAGTCTAGTTACTACAAGGTTTGTACATTTTTGCTGCTGCTTCTTTCTTTGTCAGACATTATAAGTAAAAGGCTGCTGAAGGATTTGGGGCAATTTTTGTTATGTCTTCCCATTTTTCTCACCATCGTTTATTGCCAGTGCTGTGGGAAATTGTTTTGCAGAGCAACATTTTTACTTGCTGTGATTTATTTTATTTTATATTTTAATCTTATTTTTATTTGATTATTTATGCAATCTCATCCATGACACATGAATGATTATGCACTCTGATCTACACCTAAGTATAAAGAGAGGATCTGAATATACTTATTACATAAAAAATCCAAGACTTAAAAACGCAGAGAAAATATTACCACATAAAACCATAAAGCTTGTCGCACATCTTTGTGTGGATCTCTGCTGCTGAAATGGGTTTATCAGGTCATCAGACATATGTCAAGCTTTTCCCATTGAAGATTATATTGATAAGAATAATCGTGAATGTTCGCCTTGCATTGCACATATATACATATTGTGTCTGCAAATCTAAGAGAGCTAACCTCTGGTTTTGATATTAAACTGCAATGTTTTTTTGATTAACAACATGAGATAAATTAAAAAGTGATTAGTGGGCAGTTTATGCGGTTTTAAGATTCGTCATTTTTTAAACGCTTCAAAAACAAGGGAAGTCTCCATAGCACCATTCATGTTGAAAATACACATCAAAGAAAGATTCCGCAGACTTGGCTATTAAAAAGTCTGCTATTCCTATCAGGTCAGTAGTAAATTTAATGATCCCTGCATTCCTCATGGAAAAAAAAAAGTCAGATGTATCTTTCATTGATTAGAATCAATGAATCGTTCTGCATAGTCAAAATGAGTTAAGTAGAATGTCTCAATGAAATTTGAGCTATGTCAAACATACATTTTAAATGACAGGACTGACGTTTTGGTTTGTAGATCTTATCATCCTGATGCTATACATTTTTCTTAAAAAGTGCCTATAAAGAAGATCTGTTAACTAAGACCAGATCTGGCTCAAGCAAAGGGAAGGTTTCTATATTTTCTTAAAGAGATAGTTCACCCAAAAATTCCCTCAAGTCCTTCGTTCATCTTCGGAACACAAATGAAGATATTTTTTATGAAATCCGAGATCTCTATATTTACATAATAATAATATAATAACTTCCGGTCTTGAGTCAACACAACACGCATGAGTGGTTCTCCCCCTACTGAATTGCAGGTCATTATTTTCGTAAAAAAAGCGGGAAAGTTTTTTTTGTGCAAACAAAGCACTTGCATCACTTCATAAAATTGAGGTTAAACCATGGAGTCACATGGATTACTTAAATTATGTTTTTCCTGTATTTCTGGACCTTGCGTTGCACCCAGAAAGCTCTCAGATTTAATAAAAAATATCTTCATTTGTGTTCCGAAGATGAACGAAAGTATTACAGGTTTGGAACAACATGAGGGTGAGTAATTAATGACAGAATTTTCATTTTTGTGTAAACTAACCCTTTAAATATAACTTCCTCTGTCTTTAATTTTATTATGCTGACTCAAAGTCACTCTCAAATCTGTCAGATTCAGTGGGGACCTCTCAAATTCAGTCCATGAGACTATATTGTGCTTTTCTTTTTAACACTAGAAATGTTGTTTTGCTCTTATAGCATGTTTTTCATGTAATCTATCCATTCTGTCTTTCTGGTTAAGGTCTTAGTGCATGTCTGATATGCCGGTTCATATTTGCTTTCTTGATTAAATTAAAATTGCCTTCCGCCATGCACCAACCTGGGAACTTACCAAAATAAATATTATTAATGGTCATGAAATATATATATTTTTCATGGGTTAACCTGGTAGAAGTACCAAAATTAGTATTTTTTTTTATCAGAAACAGCTTTATTATGCCACAATTGTTGTTTTACTTTAGAAATTCTTTCTTGGTTTCACTGTTTACTTTGTGTGTATGTAAAATTAGATTATAATAACACTGCTTTAAGGAATGCTTCCTCATTTAGGAGGAGATGTTTGTCATCTTTCAGCAGTGGTGATCAATGGTGCTAACTGAAGAGAGTTTGTTGCGAGTGCCCTCTCTCAGGGTCCGTGCATGAACCGGAGCTGAATGCGGAGGTGGACAAAACTATACCAGACACGGCTGATAGATCGCATCAACAGCTCCTGATTTATGACAATCCAGGCTTGAGAGAGAAGGAAATAGCTGCAGAAGTAAAATACAGTGTGACTTCAGCTTGGATTGTGGTCAACAGTGTCATGTCCTCTCAAATGTTTAAGCTAATATGATTTTAATTCTAACTTGCATGATTATTATAGACAAAATATGTCTGTCTTATCAAGCGGCAGGACAATCTCATTAAAGAAAACATTTGATTGGACAAAAATCTTTGTAGTGCAGGATGAGTCATCAATCTTATTTCTTTGTTGACCCATTAAAAAAAGACACAAAGCATATATATGTGACTAATAGTCATGCTTTAAAGACACAAAACTTAAATTTTGATTTAAATTGATTACATTTTTTATATACACAGTCTCTTATGCTCGCCAAGGTTGCATTTATATGATCAAAAACATAGTTAAACAGTAATATTGTGAAATATTACAATTTAAAATGTTTTCTATTTGAATAAAATGTCAAATGTGATTTATTCCTTTGATGGAAAAGTAGCATTTTCAGCATTATTACTCCAGTCTTCGGTGTCACATGATCCTTCAGAAGTCATTCTAATATGCCGATTTAGTGTGTAAGAAACATTTTTTATTATTATCAATGTTGAAAACAGTTGTGCTGCTTAATATTTTAGGACTCTTTCATGATCAGAGGCAAATCCGAATCCAATATTAGCTTCAGTTCTTGTCTCTGAGATACCCTCATCGGATAGATTCAAAGATCCTACAATCCTGTGCATTCCATTCTGTGAGTTATTATGAGCTGTTGCAAAAGAAAAGTTGCAGTTGGTGGTCAGTTTGTTTGTAAATGTACGTTTTTGTCCCACGTTTTCTACTTTTGATGTTATTTATAGCGTGAAATTACTATTGTAGTAATTACATGTTTGATTAGTTATCACCAAAGCTTACTCTATTTTGCTGTATATCATTAAACCGTTATGCTGCCTCAGAAATATGTCTGAAATCAGTTTCATAAGGTACCTTTGTGCTACCCTGGTAATCCAGAGTTCTCGCGAGAGCACAAGTTGAATTTGCTCAGCGAGTTACTCTGGTGTAGAGTAATGATGCTCATTAAATATGCCCCTCGATCTGAGCTGCACCAATCACATCGGGTTATCTGATATAGGCGGGCCAGAGGCGAGCTAAACAGATGACGACAGCGCTGTGACGTCGAAGTCATTAGTAAACATTAACATTGCAAGATGGCTATGGATGAATACCAGTTGTTTGAAACGGCTTTGGCCACTACAATGAGCGAGTTAGACTTGGCTTTTTATCTAAAACAGGAACAGAAGACGCCACTCGAATCGTTCCTTTGCAAGAAGGACGTTTTTGCTGTTTGCCGACCGGATACAGTAAGAGTATAATCTACCAGTTAGCTCCGCTGGTAGCTAAGTGTATGGGGTTTATTGTTGTGATTGGTCGTAGTGTTATCCAATTGCGGGCAGTGAGATTTTCAAATGCACGCTTTGTGCCGCCCCTCGAGCTGGGCGATTTTCATTAGTCGACGCCAGACCATTCATCTTTTAGATTTAGGTCTGGATTTCCAGGCTACCTTTGTGCCCAAACGCTGCCTGCAAAGTCATTGCTTGATAGTGCAGCGAGGCAAGTCAGCTGCCTAAGCTTTCGGCCCAGAACTCTTTGAAGAATAGAATATTCAAAAGAACAGCATTTATTTAAAATCTAAATGTATTTACAGTTACCTTTGATCAATTTAATGCATCTTTTTGCACAGTTGTGTGTATATAAAATATTTATCCCTGTTAGCATAAGGCGGATGATTTTTTTTAGCTCTTAATGCAACCCAAAGCCATGTATCGCTCCTGCTTAGCGTCTTTTCTGTCACCACTCTATTATTATAGCTTTCCATTTCAGCTGGTTAAAATCAAGGCAGATCGAAGCGTGGACTGTTGAATCAGTTACAGGTTGGAGTCACAACGTTCAGTAAACAGCCTCTGTTTTTCCACTCATTTGCTGAGTCACTGCAGGTATTTATTAGCATTGAGTCACAGGCCTGCGGCTTCTGCTCATGATTACATCTCTTCCCCAGAGGTCTCACATCTCCTGGGTGTCTGGAGGAGATACACCCGAGAAAAGCATGGGATCAATAGGGCGCTGTGGTTTGGCTCTGGAGCCGCTTTTGGCAAGTAATTCATATAAATGTAGTTTTGTTCAAAAAAAGAAAGAATCGCACCATTCAGATTTCTGTTGCCGCTTTTCTGAATTAAATGACTCGGCTGTTGTTTTGGATGCAGATATGTTGAGTTACAAATGAAGATGATGAATGGATGTGCTGAAACTAGGATGTTGTCAGCGTCTTTGTGTTGTAATGTGGCTGTTCATAAACAATTCCCTCCAAAGCTCTGACAGATTTTTTTCCATTCAAGTGAATAAATGGCAGCATTTAGAGTCAAGGAGGAAGATGGATTATTTCTGAAGATCTAATGAGCCAAACAGTGTGACAGTAACAGTATCCCACCTGGTTTTGATTTATCCACCCTTACTGACTGATCTTGCATTTGTGTAAGTCGAATGTAACTCTGAAACTCTGAATATCTTACATCAACTCTGAATCAATATGTGGCAGAAAAGCTAATTCAGATCTTATTCTTAATGTCATGTGAGAGAACAAGATGAATTGCTGTTAACAGAGGCTCTGTATCAGTGAATATGTCAGAGTTCTGCTCACCTCCTCTTTTGTGCGGCCTGAGTTTACTTCAACGGCCGGAAACAGGCCTCATCCATAACCTCTGCAAAGAGCCTCCTGTTGCCCCCTTTTTCCAGCACTCCTCCTCACAAGACCATGTTTACTTTATTGTGCAAAAATCCGTTAAGAATACGATTTTTCAATTCCACTCCCCTCCCCTTTGTTTTCTATGGCATTGTCACTAAAAATAGAAAAACTGAATTTTTCCTCATTAACTGGAAAAAGGGTATAATGATGAATCTACAACTTGTTTGAAATGTCACATAAAAATGTATTTATTTACATATTCTTTCATCATTCTTTCATTATTTCATCATCTTTAATAAATATACTTTTCTGGATCAGGGGGGATGAACACTTTATTTCCCATAATGCACTGCCTGTGATTCTCAAATTATTTTAGAGCTTGGCGTTCTTCACTGGAAACGAACAGTTGTTGAGGAGGGAAACTTATTCTTAGTAGTTTTAGTTCATTTTAAAGCTTGCTTTATCTTATTTTAAATCATTTAAGTCATCAGTTAGGTCATCTTGAGGCACCCTTGGGTAGTAAATTGAGGGCCTCTAGTGGGCCCCAGCCTCCTAATTGAGAAGCACTGCTCTAAATGGTTTGAACTCTAAGTGTGTGTCCAAAATCACCAGTATACTCTTAAATAGGGCATTATTTGAGGGGACAGCCATTTAAAGTGGCATCCAAAACCTTAGTAGACATTATCAAGCGCACTCATTCAATCCCACAATGCACCACAGTAACAAATGTACAACCGTCCGGTGTATACTCAACGGCTAGAAAATACCCATAATGCACTGTGACGATTGCACCGAATTAAATCCTGCATCTCGCCAGAAGATGGCGCCCGCAGTTGAATCATCCATACATCCATTTTCCAAACCACTGGTTTATGCTAGTTTCCATGATCAAGATAAATCTTTTCGTCTTACTACTGGATCTGCCAGTTTGCTAAAACTATGCAAAAACGGTAGTCCTTCCGGCACACTCAGTGTCCGAATTCACTCACTCGTTTTCATTCACTCCTTCAAGTGGACTACATTAGTGGAGTAATGTAGGGAATAGTGAATAAGGGGGCGATTTCGAACACAGCCTGAGACTTAATTCAGCAATAGTGCTCCTGCCCCTCCATTCATTGACCTGTACCAAGAATGGTATTTTTAAGTGTGCTTCCGAACTGAGACTTATACCAACAAAAATTCACCCAAAGGTATGGATCTGAATATTGAACGAGGAAATTTACTGCATTTACTGTATTTATGTTAGACCTTAGGAGTCATGTATAGTGTTTGGTTTCAGGAAGTAAAAATGAATTGCATTAGTAGCTAGACGGATATCATACACTGCAGGTCTTAATGGTTTGTCTCAGGATTTTCTGGATCTGTCCCACTGTTTCGGCAGTTTTCTTTTTCTCATGGTCTGTCAGAAAAAATACATTGTGCTGTTGCTGTGCATAAAGCACCTCAGGAAAGAAAATACGTACCTTAAATATTGTGTCTTGCACATGACCTTCTCAGACAGGAGTGGAGGTCCAGGTTTAACTCATGGCTCTCGGTTTCCTCTCTCAGCACAGTAGTTGGACTTTTGGCAAGACGCTGAGGTTGTTAACAATATGTTTATGGCAATGTTACACTACTGAAGGGGGACATTTTGTGTACACTGCGGTCAGTGTAAGTAAAACTGAAGTGTTACGCTGAGTTGTTGAATAAGGCAAAAGTGTTAACTTTTTTACTTGCTCAGTAGACTTTAACCCAACAGAGACAAATGAGGTGGAACCAAATACTTTCCAGGTACTGAAGGTAAGTGTTTGACATGTGTGTTGAGATATTTGCTGTCAACAAGTAAATTCCAGGGCTAAAAACTTGATATGGCGTGTTTGTGTGCGCACGTGTGTGTGCGCGCGCGCGTGTGTGTGTGTGTGTTTGTAAAACCCTTTTTATCATAGTAATATTATATAAAACCTGTAATATAATATAATATAATATGGTCTCGTCAGTACCTAAGAGTATAGACTCTTTATGTTGTATATTGTCTTCAATCCTCTGCCATTGGTCTTCATCCAGTAATCATCATCTGTGAAACACATAGACTGTTCAGTACTAAGTTACATTTTCTTCACTTACCTCTATATCTGATTAATTTCATGAAATTATAGATTTGCCTCTGAGTTCTGAGTGAGAGTTGGTAAATGTAATTATGATCTGTCTGTTTGTCTGTGTGTCACAGATCAGGACCTTATACACCCCATCAGAGTTGTTTGGACATTGAGGCAGAGCTGTTTGGACACTGCCAGAGATTTTATCTTAATGCTTCCATACACACTGACACAAAGCTTTGAGTGAATTCCAATGCATTGCATTTTAAAGCTCCCCTTTAAACTCCCAAAAGGAACAGCAGATAAATTCAAACAAGTAATTTTTTTGTAAGAACTCTCAAGTGTGCCTCAGCATCCATCTCAAATGGATGGTTTAACTGTCCCAGATCTTGTCCATGCATTGTACTGTTTCTGTTTTAAGGAACTGCGGAAGATGATGTAACATCTAAACTGGTTTTCCAATCAAATCGTCCAATCAAAACACTGCTTTTTGCATGATGACCTCATATTATTGAGACACTTGTCTGTATTAAGTGCACTTGTCACAGCAGGACCACTGAAATAAATTAGTGATTAAATTATTGATGAATAATCAATATTAGTCCTGGATCTGATTTTCATCTTTTTCGTGCACAGGCCTGAATGCAGTCCCCAAAATCTGGGTCGTAGAGGTCTGAAGTCGACCCAGAGTAGTTCAAACAAGAGCCACATACTTCAAATGGAAAGTATTCTAGACTATAGTACCATCTGCTTTCACTTTAGAGTCCAATTCCACACCTAAATAAAGATCCCTCCTGAACACTTTTATTGCTCTCCAACCCCCTCTTGTTCAGTTTTTCTTTTCTTTCTTTATTTTTCCTCCTTTCCCTCTGGCTATATTGCAGCAGGCAGACGGTGATGTGAGAGCTCACCTCTCTCTCCCACTGACCTGTATAAAACCTGTCCCGTGTCAGATCATATTGCTTGTGTGAAACATGAGGTTTGTTTTTTTATTGGTGTGTGAATCCTTTGAATTGATTCTCTTTTCCCGCTACTCATTTGATTCAGCTGACTTATCTGTATTACACAGTTTTATGTACAGTAACTGACAGGTTAACAGCTTAACAGCCACTATAAAAGTACCTGAGGCAAAAGCTTAGTAGTATGTTTTTTTTAAAGCAAAAAAAATATATATATATTATCATTTTTACATTTTATTGATAGAAGCAAGGGAGGTACTGTATATAGAGCAGGAAATCTAAATAGTTGATTAGCTCAAGAGGTCAAAACACTGCTTGACAAGCTAGAAACCTTTACAAATCTTTATGAACCTTCGAATCGGTGCTTCAGAGTCAAGGGATTTTAGCAAATGAGACTTCAGGTTGGTTTTGGAGGTTGATGTATGGCTCTAGTTTTATAATTTAATTTCATAAACATGAATCTTCAGAATAAAGTCTTTAAACTTATATCTCTAGAAATGTACTTGCTAAGCTACAAATGCATAAAATGGCACATATTATAAAGATAATTATGTAGTGGTAACAATATTATAGATTACACTTTGTAGATTTTATTAGAGTATATCATTGAAAATATTTTCATGGCTTTAACCGTCAGATGTCCAAAGTTTCGAACAGCTTTTTGAAATGGAATTGAGGCATGACAGGTCTGGACTAAAACTTTTCCTGGATGACGTGTTCGAGCACAAAATAAAAGCAAGGCTACCCCTGCAACATTTGGAGGAATCCTGACACGTGTACATAAAATAATCGTTAACTTAGATCATTGATTTTTTAATTGCATGCAAGGCACCAATGCATTGCCAAGTATTCAACTAAATGTTTTCCCAAGTATTAAAGGGGTGGTTGATTATGATACCACTTTTCTAACTTTAGTTAGTGTACACGTAATGTTGCTGTTTGAGCATAAACAACATCGGCAAAGTTACAACGCTCAAAATTCAAAGCAAAGGAAGATATTTGCTTTTAAAAAAGTCGTTTTTTAAGGACTACAACAAACGGCTGGTAGGGACTACACAACATTCCTCCCGGGTTAGTAACATCACTAACCCTAAAATTTACATAAACCCCGCCCCCGGGAACACACAGTCCATGTTGAGAAGAGGAAGAGTTGTTGTAGTAGAGCACATTTGTGAGTCGGCTCAAGCTGTCGCATTCGTCTTTTCATATGCAATACAGTATGTAACACAAATGCAATTGCATTCCACTCTGTATGCATCTTACAACAGTTCCCACACAAGCGATTTATAGATTATCATGACAGAATATGCTAACTAAAGACTTGAAGATAGTTAACTCCACATCAGCAACATAAATTCATCAACTAACCATTCAGAAATGTCCTGTTGCATTCTACATGTTGTCACTTCTTCTTGAGTCTCTCCATAATTGTACGACTCCAGTTTGAATATAAAAGACAGAACAGTTTCTGACATTTTAGTGCTTGTCTGTGTGAGATGGAGTTGCTAACACACACGAGATGTTGAAGCTCCGCCCTCTGTGTCAGGATTCATTTGCATTTAAAGGGACACACTAAACGATGTGTTTTTACTGACCCTCAAAAAGGGAAAACATTTTTTAACATGCTGCATTTTGAGCTAAAACTTCACATTCTGGGGACAACAGAGACTTATTTTACATATTGTAAAAAGGAGCATTATACCACCCCTTTAAACTTTTGCAATTAATTCAGACCAAACCACATAGACTCTATTAAAGGGATAGTTCACTTTGAAATAAAATGTTGGTATGTTTTAGCTTACCTCAAGGGCATCCAAGATGTAGGTGTCTTTTTTTCCGCAGTAGTTTCAATTTTGATATTTTTAGGTCAAACCGTTCTTGTCTGTCAGTCATATAATGCAGGTCGATGGTCACTGTCTCAAAGAGCATGCACAGAGTCCAAATTAAAACAATTCCCCATCGTCCAAATGAAACAATTACCCATCGTCCAAATGAAACAATTCCCCATCGTAAGGTTTCGCAGTAGCCAATGCGACATCTAGTGTATATATCTATACCCGCCCGCGCTCTCAGATCATTTGGACGCAGCTGTGTTCAAGAGGTAAAAACGATATAAATACTGTTCGTTTTCTCACACAAACCGCTCGTTTCGTGTCTTGGGCCATCAATGTGTACTTACGATGGGGAATTGTTTCATTTGGACGATGGGGAATTGTTTTAATTTGGACTCTGTGCATGCTCTTTGAGACAGTGACCATCGACCTGCATTATATGACTGACAGACAAGAACGGTTTGACCTAAAAATATCAAAATTGAAACTACTGCGGAAAAAAAGACACCTACATCTTGGATGCCCTTGAGGTAAGTTAAAACATACCAAAATGTAATTTCAAAGTAAACTATCCCTTTAAAGGAGCCGTATGTAAGATTGTGGCCAAAACTGGTACTGCAATCACTTTCAAATTACTGTAGAGTGGTGTATCCCCTCCCCCTCCCCCCTGACTCGAGGTTGCCAGATAGGCTGCAGGATCCAGCAGGAACAAATGCTGCTACGTAGCTGTAGTAATTAGAGCAGAGCTGGCAACCCGATGCCAAAACACTACTGACTTCGTGATTGGTAGATAGGTGGAGGGTGGCGCTTCAGGCCAAAACACAAGATGACAACATCAACATCAGTTGAGGGCTGCAACTTCACTTTTTAAATGACAATATCCTGGCCGGACTACTGTTGTCAGTGATATAAGTATTTGAAATGAACATGATTTATTTATGTCTAGTGACATATCAGGGCCATTTTATGATTAATTGAAATACATTTGGAGTACTCCTTTAACTCTTTGTTTGATTTCTAGCTTTGGTGTGTTGTTTGTTTGTTTTTGTAAACTTTATTTATTTTTTAATGAATTTTAAGACTGAAGTAGACACCATTCTACCATGTGACTGGCATTTTCTTCCTTGCATATACTTAAAAGTGCATTTTTTACTCTTTATTAAAGTTTTACGTGACTATATTTTACATTTTGTGTACAGCTGACAGAGAACAAGAGGCACTGATTATCATACTAATGTCAAAGCAAGTATTTCCCTAGTTTCCTTTCCTTTCCTTATTTCCTTAGTAAATGCTAATCTACAGTATTTATGATTATAAAGGCAAGTTTTTGATATATGATTCTACAGGAGCCATTGACCTGGTCCACCTCTGCTTCACTATTATAACCCGCACTCCTGGGATAAGGTGTTGAGAGATGAAGTTGCCTGAACATGCATAAAGGATGAACTGCAAACCTCTCATTTTTACAAGGTGATGCTTTACCTCCTTATGGCACCAATGGTTCTTCTCTTTAGAAGTGTGTGATTTATTTAACCATCAGCATATTTATTTGTCTGTTTGGACCTTTTGAGAAATTGATTTCCCCCTGGAGAGTACTGGATTTGACCTATCTATGGTTCCAGACAAACCTCCTGTGCACTATCACTGGCAGATCAGGTTGCTGGAGAGATCAGAACCAGCATTATGCTCTGGAAGACACAAGAGACTTTATCCAGAGCCCTGCCAACCTGATCAGCTCGCAAATATGATAAACTCTGACAGAAGGAAGAAATGACTCCATGTTGGGCTGAATAGGGAGTTCAACACATTGCCTAAAACCATTCATTCATCTGAAGTCTGCAAGAGGTTTATAGGGTGGGGTGATGGGGCTTAGGACTGAGCGGTACTGGATCATGCTTTAAAAAAAAAACCTGAAATGGATGTAAAGGTTGCTGGGAAAGGTAAAGACAAAAAAGGGTGCACACTTTTAAAGTCACGCAATCTAAAAGGCTTCACCTTGAATATTTTGAACTGTGTAATTTCATCCAAGTGCAAGTCACGCACCTTGGCAGTTTTATCCGCTAATAGTCATCGACGCAAAAAGCATGATTCAGCTCCAGGGAAATAAAGTCCATCTGTATGGTCACAAGACTTCAGAGATGTAGTGTGAATCACTGACATGTTGCATGCTTTGATTTCATTTTCTCATGCCACTGCGTGCCAAACAACCTCTTGTTTTCAGCTGACACACAGGAAAGAGTTACTGATTTCCCAAAAGTGACGTGATTCTAGTCTGGCAGGGTATACAGCAAAAAATAACTCTGGACAAACACAATTATGAGTTTTGTTCAAAACAAAGTAGAGAGTAGAGTAATGCTCTCACTTATTATAGCAGTGAAAGATATCTGGCAGAGCACTTGTGATGTGTTACAGTAAAATCGCCTCTTTGAGAACCAGATTAACAAAAACAATAGACAATGAATTCAGAAGAGCACTGGAAACATTGTGACAAAATATAAAAATCAAAAATAAAGATTGATTTGTAGGATGTTTTTTAAAATATCAGCTGTTTTATTGTATGAGTAGTGTAGATGGTTAACTTCTCTGATGTTTGCATATTTGATATTTGTATCACATATAAATATTACTAATAAGTGAGCACCATTATGCAACCCACCAGGCACTGTGCTGATTAGATTACATGTAATCTAGATTACGTAATCAGATTCCAAAAATGAAGTACTTATTTAGTAATTTGATTATATTACATTTTAAAATACTTGTCATCAGACTAAAGTTACTTTTTTATTGATTACATGATTTTGTAAAAAAGAATGGAAAATATTTTCTTTCTCTTTGTATTTTTAAATCAATATGGTGTAGTCAAGATCCTATTCAAATCTAAAAGTAGTCAGATTATATTATCTTAAATGTATAATATAATGGATTACGCTACTAACTAAAATTTGTGTCATGTAATTTGGAATCAGTAACTGACCAAAATTTGTAAGTATATCTACCCAGCACTGCCAGGCCACATCTATGACATTAAACTGCTTTTTTTTCTCCAAAGAATTTAAAGTGGGTTAACAAAAAATATAACAAAATAATATCCCAAGTAATCACTTGTGAATAACCATTGATGGCTGAGAGCCTCCAAAAACAAACAATATATATATATTCCTATTTGAAAGTTACTTAGTTTTAATCTGACAGGTTTTAAAAATAATAATAATAATAATAATTGAATGTGCCCTCATTAATACTGTAGTCTGTTTCTCCCTCTCTCCTCTTAGCCTGTGTATATCCCTTCTTTGAGCCGGTATTACTAGCTGGCAGAAGAGGAGAGAAAATGATGGAATGCAATAAGAACATGGATGCTGGGTCGGGGAGACAAGCATAAACCAAACACACTCGGTACCCTTATAAGGGCATCACCATTGTGATTATAGCTTTGCTGACACATTCGCTCAAGATATGAGCTGAGCTGGGTTTTCTCAGGATGGTTTCCTCATGTGGAGAGCTGCATAATGAGAGACTGTGTCTTGACGGTTTATGAAAGCTGAACGCTAGAACGTTCTGGTGGTTTATTGTTTGGGATTGGTCACAGCTCACACCTTACAGCTATTTCTGCATGTGCTCGACATGTGTGTGGAGACTCAAACACAACGCTCTCTCTCTCTCTTATAGTATGTTCATTTCAGATCTGAATATAATCTCTTAAAAAGGTATTGTTGAAAAAATCTATTAACATGATGCATTGAACTGTCAAGCCAATGTAATAATTACCTTAAATATTCTGTTTAGTCTGTGTATTTGTCAGAGGTAATTATTGTTCAGAAATGAGTAATGATTATTTTTTATATTAATCTTGTTTTATGTTTATTTTAGATTGTCTTTTGTTTTAGATTTATTGTTAAGCAAATCACTTAGCTAACACAAACATTACATTTCTCACTATTTGATTTGGTTTTATCATATACTTTTATATGAAAACTCGCCCCTAAAGAAGTCAAGTCAAGTCAAGTCAAGTATATTTGTATAGCACTTTTCACAATACAGATTGTATCAAAGCAGCTTCACAGTATTAAATTAAAATAATACAAGGTTTGTTTCTAGTGGAATTTATTGATTGATTAAATTAAATTAAATATCCCCAAAAAGAAGTGCAATATAATTTTATATACATGGACACAGACCTCACTTAAACTTTTAAAATGAACGAGATTGCCAATGCAAACCTCAATGATGGTGACAGTCTTCAATTTTGAAGTTTTTGTAATTTAAGTTTTTTTTTTATTTTTTTTTTATTTTTTTTTATATAGCCTAGTTAATTTTTTATTAAATGTGCAATGCTACAATGTTGAGAAAACACTTCTTAAAAGTTAAATGATTTTTGTAAATCCAGTGCTGCAATTCCACAAACCTGGAAGACCTTAACGTATAAGCAGGAGGCTTTTTTTAGAAAGGAAATTTTAAAAGATAAAAAAGTAATAGTAGGGAGAATCAATGAATTACGAATAATTTACTGCCATTGTGAGAATAACATGTAATCATGTAATCACCAAAGAGTAACTGATTACGAGTATTTTAAAATGTAGTATAATCTAATTACAAGTCCTTAATTTTTGGAATCTGATTATGTAATCCATCAAATTCATCATAAAATCCAGAATACATGTAATCAATTACTACCCAGCACTGTATAAATGTATCATTGTGCTTTCATGTTACAGTTTCTAGATATATTTGCTCTAGACAACATCTTTTAATTCTCGGTATTCACTTAAGCAGATTTTTTTTTTATAAAAACAACAGACCGGGTGAACATATCTGAAGATGTGAGAAACATTTCATAAAGTCCTTTTAGATATCTAAACCAAAATAAACAGAATGCCTATTATAAATTATCTCTCTACAAAACCTGTGGCCTATAAAACTAAATTTAGTGGCTTCTCTTTTCATCATTGTCCTTAAAGCAAGAGTTGGTTAGTTTAGGCAATGGGTAGTCTGGAAGAGAAGTGTTTGCTTAATCTAGATGATTTATACACTCTGTGTTTAGTCGAATGGCTGTGGGTGCAAATAACCAAAGAAGCGAATCGTTATTCACTTACAGGTGTTCACACATTATAAAAGACTGACCTTAAGCGGTGCCTCCCTTCATTTCCCAAACCACTGAGGTATGGATAACCCCTGTATCTATAGGACCCCCTCATGGGTCAAAGGTCACCCCTTTGCATTTATTTATCAGTACATCTTTCAGAAAGCAGTTCCGGATCAGATGACATTGGAGAGGAGTGTTCTGGAAAAGTTATTTGTTTTTGTGCAGCTACGTGTTTTATTTAGAGAGAGAGGCTTGTCATTTTAAGAGGGGCTAAGGGAATGTTTGCTCACCCTCTTAATGACTTTGTTGAGGAAGACCATCCATCTTTCTCTCTGCGCATTACAGGACTGAACTCCAGGAGGTGACCGCCTGGCAGAGACACATGGTTTACACAAAGCCGTGCTGGAGACAATGCTATGGGAAACACAACATCAAAAGCAGATTTTTAATATTAGTATGTAAACACTTAAATCTAGATTATTATGGCCACAGGCCTGAACATGAGCTATTTATACTTGATGAATTGAGTTGATTCATTTGAAATTAAACAAAATGAGGGAGTCACGCTCATCTAGCGTGCTATAACGTTTTAGCATGCTAGCATTAAAGCATGATTTAATTGAAAGCCCTTAGTGTGACAAACACGCCTTGACATTCACACCTACCAACCCACCAAATGCGGGTGTATTTCAGCAGTGGCGTGTAACGCAGTCATTTTATATGTAATATATATATAAAAAAATTATTGTAGTCTTTTATAAAGGCCCCTGAAATAATAAACGAAGTGCAATGTAGTGTTGTCAAAAACTATACTAAAATATCTGAAACGCTTACAATACCCATTTTCCACAGAATAGATACACGATCCCAGCTGCGCTTTGTCACTCTCTCATCTCTCCGACAGTGAGTAGACGAACCGTGCCTCCCTCAACTCATTTGCTCCGGATGAATATTGTTGGTGTTACAGGGCTTAAATTTCAGCGTGGGATTGCATGTATTGCACATCATTTCACTCATTCCCACAGATTTTGTGCTCACACCCAAAGTGCGCACATAAAGCCACCTCTCAGTACTAAATTGAGTTATCTTTCGCTGCTTATTGACCTAAACAGTCAAATCCACACAAAATACTCTTGGTGAGTATTCACGTAAACAGTTACATTTTAAGTGAAAGTGAAATCAAACGGTTAAAAAATAAAATGCATGTGTAACCGGATAATGGGTATGAAAGCTTTAGCTTAAGTTCTGCCAGGAAGACTTAATTACTATGTCACTATTACCTTCATCTCTATCCAATCACGTCTTTATACTTTCTGTATAAAAGATCGGTACTTACTCATGATTGAGTTCGCAGATGCCGACGCGACAACAACCTCCACCCACCCCACCACCACCAGGATGGTCCTGTCCATACCTTCCAGGGGGGTCGGCTGCGCCCCTGCCTTCGTCTTCAGGCAGGAGATGCAGATCCGCTACCCTCGGATTACAAACTATGGACGGGGCCTACGCCAAAGAACTTTATAATGCTTGCTGGGCTGTCAAAAATGTGTGCTTCGTTACATCATTTTATCTCCCGAGTCTTCCTGGTAGAACTGTGTGTCAAGTCTTAAAGTGACAGCAGCTGCCAGATTATGAGATAATATAAAAAATAATCTAAATGGTAGTTTTTCCCCATTGTATTGATGTCAAAATAGTGGCCAGTGAAAATGCTGAGTGGCTGGTGAGCAAAAAAGTTCATGTACAAGCCCTGGTGAAAATTCTGACTGAAGGGGGTGAGATTTGAGATCAAAATTTCTTGTTTTGAATCAACTACTGGGACGCTGCCTAAAGCAAACAGATTTGGCTCCAGTTTGGTTTCAGCCCTATGGTTTTGATTGAATGTGAAATGGTAAAGCGGTGGCAAAAGATATCCTGACATAAACACACCAATCTTGCTTTTCACGCTTGAGTGTCTTGAGACAATTTATTGATGGATCTCACAGGACACACCTGTATTCACAGCTGGAAATCTTCTCTTTCCTTCTCCCTTACACTTAGTATTAACAAATAACATCTACCATGTGAATTCTTTCTTAATTTAGCGTGTATTGAAGCAAATGAATTACAGATCTCTAATGATAAAGGCTTAGATAAATTAAGTCATTTTGGGTCTAGATTTTGGTCCACAGATATGTTTGGTGATTTAAGGGGAACATTTAGATTCCTTGGGCAGAGACAGCTCTGTGGAGAAAACAAGCAGAATTTCTGCAGCTGGCTGCTGAGTTGCGTGTGAACACTTTGTCACAGAGTAATCTCCCACAAACACAGATGCACACACACATGCGCAAATACTCTCTCCTGCTATGCTCACAGAGAAAAACTTCAAACTGTGGAGGGCAAAGCCACATAGAGACTTTTACTTCATGGTGTTTGGAACGAGCGAGAGTTCAGTGCTTCTAAAATACAACAGCCCTGTTTCTCGTTTAACTTTGCGGTTTAGATGCCTTGGCAATGTATTTGTGGCCTTTTGGCAGCAGTTTGGCAACCATGTACTGTTAAATGGGTGAAAGTGAAAGCTTCTCAAGCCATCCTTGCGAGTTGAAATCCTTTAGGAAATTGTGGGAAGGCACTTTGTGCAATTGCCTAGTAGGTCCTGTAAATTATTTAGATGCTGTAAATTAAATTTCTAACAGAAAAACATGATAAAATGTCTATATATATCAATTAACATATAATAAACAAACTTTTAGACATTTTAGAAAATATGACGAGTCTATATTTATTCTACCAGTGAAAATAGTTCCAAAAGAAGCCAAAGTAGAACTGAGCATTGAGCATCTCCAAGAAACATATAGTGATGTTCCTCACTGATCAGTGAACAAATTAGAAATACATTTCTATTTAGCTTTATTTTTATTCCAGCTTTAATTTTAGCCATTTTAGTACTTCAACATATTTTATTTCAAATTATCAACATTTCAAATTATCTAATTATAAGTTTTTCATCTAATATTCATATTTTATTGTATTTCAGCTTTATTACGGAATTAACGGAAATGAGTTTTTAATATTAGTATTAGTTCTAGTTAATAAAAACAAAGCCAAACTAGAACTGCTGTATTATAATGTGTATTACTTAATTACATTCCGTAATTAATTTACATAATGTTATCTTTAACATCAGAACTTTTTTATTTAACTTTGGCCAGAGGAGTTCAACAACAGCCAGCTCTGACATACGAAGACAAACTGGTGCTGTGCGTCCCGTGGGAGCTGGTTTGGATCAGTCAGCAGCCTCTGATGTACCATGTCTCTGTGCTCTCTGGAGGGTGATTTGGGGCGAGAGCTGTTGGCCGAGAGCAAGGGGCTCCAGCAGCTGCTTCTAGTTGTGCGTCTTCGTGCAAATACACACATATGAACATACATACCAGTATGTCTGTGTTCATACACACACAGACCGAAATGGCATCTGGTTCCTCATGAAAGATATCGAGGTGGGATGTTGGGGTCATCCGTTGAGCCGGGAGTGCAGTTTGGTACTTAATCTCATAAACATGACTCTGGATTCTTCACAAGTGAAGGCAGCATTCCAGAGTTGATCCCACAGGCTGCCGTAGCACTCGGCATCCAGGAATCAGTCATCTGCGCTTTGGTCTGGACCCAAGTAACAAGAACCACACTGAGGGGAGATCAAGTACATACACAAGGTGTGATGTGTCTTCTTGTTGCTGTAGCTCAGCTGGTAGAGCATGGCGCTAGTAACTCCAAGGTCATGGGTTCAATTCAACATACACTGCCAGATAGAAGTTTGGAATAATTAAAGGAACAAGCCGACTTTTTAGGACTTTAGCTTATTCACCGTATCACCCAGGGTTAGATAAGTCCATACAACCCTTTTCATCTCCGTGCGTGCCGTAACTCTGTCTGACGCACCCACCGCTAGCCTAGCTTAGCACAAAGACTGGACGTAAACGGCTCCAGCTAGCATACTGCTCCCAATAAGTGACAAAATAACGCCAACATTTTCCTATTTACATGTTGTGATTTGTATAGTCACAGTGTGTACAAATAACAAGGTCACATGAGACACAGCCATCTTCTAACTGTATACAGACAGGGAACTATATTCTCAGAAGGCGAAGCTCTGCTACCTGGGTGGAGTGATTTGCTCGCAGCACCTGAGAAGCCCCGTGGAGGAGCAGAGAGTTCGCTCAGAGTTTGAGTAAATCACTCCGCAGAAGTAGCAGTTCTTCGCCTTCTGAGAATATAGTTCCCAGTATGTATACGGTTATAAGATGGCTATGTCTCATGTGACCTTGTTATTTGTACACGCTGTGACTATACAAATCACAACGTAAATAGGAAATTGTTGGTGTTATTTTGTCACTTATTGGGAGCAGTATGCTAACTGGAGCCGTTTACCTCCAGTCTTTGTGCTAAGCTAGGCTAGCGATGTGTGCGTCAGACAGAGTTACGGCACGCACGGAGATGAAAAGGGTGTGTATGGACTTATCTAACCCTGGGTGATACGGTGAATAAGCTTAAGTGTCAAAAAGTCGGCGTGTTCCTTTAAGAATGTTTTTGAAAGAAGTCTCTTCTTCTCACCAAGGCTGCATTTATTTGTTTTAAAATACAGTAAAAAAAAACCAGTAATATAGTGAAATATTATTAGAATTCAAATGAACTGTTTTCTATTTTAATATATATTAAATGTAATTTATCCCTGTGATGCAAAGCTGAATTTTCAGCATCATTACTCTAGTCTTCAGTGTCATGATCCTTCAAAAATCATTCTAATATGCTGATTTGGTGCTAAGTTAACATCTTTTTTTTTTTTTTTGGTACTCAGTTATTAATAATGTTTCTTAATATTGTCAATGTTGAAACCTTTTTTCAGGATTCTTTGATGAATAGAAAAATTTGAAGAACAGAATTTATTTAAAATAGTTTTATATTTATGTTTGCAACATAATAATTGTCTTTAATTGTCTTCTGTCACTTTTGATCAATTTAAGTGTATATCTTCATTGCAATCACAAGTTAATTTAGATCAAATGCAGTGCCTGTGTCAAACTGATAAAAGATTTATGCATGTACAGTAACAATAGTGTTTTCCAATCACATGCACAAATAATAAGCTGTTCATTCGCAGATAAACAAAGACATAATTATTTGAAACATGAAGACTAAAAAAAGGTTCAAATAATGCTTGACAGTTTGCAAAATATAATCAGCTGATGTCAACAATAAATCTTTTCACGCATGTGTTTCTGCCCAGTCTCTTCCGTGACCTTAACTGTTTTTCGGAGTTCATTGTTGAGAGAGTTAGTCAAAACCAGATTGTATTCAGAGGATGAACAGCTCTGTGTTTAAGAAATAACCTGATCAGGATCCCATTAATAGTGACCTTATTAGAGAGGTTTTATGATGAGGGACATGAAAAATATGGCAGCGTGAGAAGTACAAATTGTGTTATGCTGATGTGTGCTGATGTGTGGCAGCTGGATTTCACCTGTTATGATGAGCATCCGACTGCAAACTACCAAAAGTCACACACAAATATGTCACACATCTCAAGACGAATGCAGCCATTTAAGGTGAACAAGGTTACAGAGAGGTGGCGGCTAGTTTTCAAAACATTCATTCTCATGTAATCATGTAGGTCATCATCTATGTAGGTTACAGCGCCACCAAGTGGTTCATATAAGAGTCATTGACAAAAAAGGGGGTTCAAAATACAAAAAAAGGTATATATTTTAAAACGCATGTGACAAGTTCTTAAAAAAATATATATAATTCAATTTTAATAAAAAAATGTAAAACATGTTTATTATTTAAGTCTTTGTCTGTAAAAGATCCAGAATAAAAAAATAAGCATCTCTTCCCAGACAGCAACATGTCAGTCCTAATTCTGACCACATCTGGTACATGTGGATTCCACGCGTACCAGATGTGGGCCGGATCTGGGCGACACTATGTTGCTGTCTGGGTTCGACCATTAAGTTCAGGTCACCAAATAGTAAATAGTCTGAAGCAGGCGAATATAATAATTGGATATCCTTTAAATTGCGTATATATTTGTTGCCTAATCTGAGGTTTGAAACACTTTTCTTTGTGGAGCTTGTCGTATGTGTGTAATGACTGTGGGTATTCACAGTTTGTGTGTGGGGAAGGTTTACAACATCACCGTACGTGCAAATCACTCATTAAACAAAAAGTCATACGTGCAAGCTCCACAAGTGCTGTTACAGTGCGGTGAAATATAAACCAACAAAAACAGTAAAAGCTTAGCTTTGGCAGCTGAGGGAAACTTCTGAAACACCTCTAAAGAATGGCAGGTTGTCCTGTTAACAGCCTTCACATGCCAAATTAAGGTAGCTGCTTATATAGCAGGAATGCATTTACACATGGTTGAGAAGGCCAGCAATTGCATATTGCATCAATAACCATAAAAATATCCCTTTATGTTTTGGATGGTTGTTTGCTTGATTCTATCAGAGAGGTTAATATGAAATGCAGAGCCCCCCTGCTGAGATACTGAAGCACCAGGACCCACCACAACGCTGGAGACAAACTCTCCTCTCGGGTCTGTTACAGACATTCTCATGGCACTTTCAGTGAGAAGCTGTGAGAGTAAGTATGTCTAGGTGATGGGAATGAAAAAGAAATAGAGTGAGTGGAATAATAAAATCTCTAAGTGTGTGGAATATGTTTGCACACGTTTTAAAATAATAACCATACTGTTTTAACACATGTTATGATTTCTAATGAGTTCTGTTATTGGAAGTTGTTGGAACCATATCAGTGAATCTTCAAGTATGCCTACCAGTGATAAAGAAAGTCAGAATGGGACAGAGGAGCCTGGCAGAGAAAACAGTATCTATGGTTCAACCACTTTAAAATAATAGACCTTTGTGCCATGCATTATGGTAGCTAAATGTTGCTGTCCCAAGGCAAGCGACTCTACAGCATTTCAATGCTTTTGTGGGTGAAGATGGTTGAGGGCCAGAAAAACAAAACAATAGTCCTATGATATCTTGCTAGAGAAAATAATTGTGTGAAGACCTTTCAGCCAGGCCTACGTGTCATTGATAATCATTTACATTCAGTTCACATTTATTTAGTATAATGTTTTTTCACAATACATATAGTTTTAAAGCAGCTTTACAGAACTTTTTGATATTAGGAATGTCTCTACCGGCAGCTGCAGTGACGCAAAAACGATTGGCTCTTTTATTGAGAAATGTCTCCTATTCTTTGCTTATTGCCTGGCCTTATACTGCCACCCTCTGACAAACAGAGGATTTTACTGGTTGCTGGATCTAGTGGTTTTCTTATGTTATGTATGTGGTCTTACTATTATTGTTGTTATCAATAACCATTAAACAGATAGTTTTAAGTAGGCTAAATATTGAAATAATTCCCACCAAGGTAACACATCAAGACAGACTGAGGAAATGTAGGATAAAACTGAAAATATTTACGAAACAGTTCTCAAAATATTTTTTTCTTTTCTGTTTTTATATAATAATAATAATTACAATAATAATAATAACATTTATCATCATCTTCTTCTTCTCTGTACGTTTGGTTTTTATTCATCGCCTCCTCTCTTCCCTTCTCATCATGGCTTCTTCCTCGCGCCTGATGCTTGTTCCACGTCGGCTAAAGGAAGGTCGGCGCCTGTCGTCAGATCCGCAAGGCATTTCGGGCTACTGGAGGCTGATTCGCCCAATAATACAAACAAGCCGCCGGACATGGTGGAATCGGTTGAACATGGGAAAAACCGCCTGCTTATGAATTAACATAAATTCAGCCTCAATGAATGAATGCATGCTTTTATAATTTCCTCACTCTTTTTGAAGTGTCAGTGTTTGATTGCGCATGAATTGGGATAAAATATTCAGCACGCGTGTCAAATAGCTAATCCTAGAATAGAAAACACAGGTAAGATAACATTTATTTATTGATCTTTATTATTTATGCAGTCATTATCGCAGTAAGCAGACATCGAAATAGCCTTAATGTATAAGCTACTGCATGCATTGTTGTGAAATATGACGGCGAAAATTAATGTGTGGCTTTATTGAGCGATTTCACGGTTCAAGTGTGTTTATCTGTCTTGATGCATGAAAAGCGGTTTCTTTTAAGAAAAGGCCCTTGGGCGACAAGGACCGTCACTTTGACAGCGGATGCTTGAGTCAGCTGACTGTACCTTACAAATAATAATGACAATGATGCGTTATGAGAAATAAAATGTTGCACGGTTGAACGAGCCATAAGGTCGATTATATAAATATTAGTCTCGTGCTTTTATAGAAATTATGGATTGAAGGTATTGTTTGTTTCTCGAGGTGAATGGTGTCGTAGGTAAAATGTCACGAACCAACTGTTAACGTTCACCTGTGCGCCACCTGTTCGCCCAGGTCGTAGCCCAATATATACTTCAGACAGCAGGCAGATTAAAGATTCGTTCACCACTAGTTTAGACTTAAGTAGACGAATCGTTTTCGTTCATGTCCTTGTACTAACAATTCTTTCGTTTGCATTCATGTTTTATAGAGTAGCTGGTTAAGTATCTAGCACGAGCCAATAACATTTGAGAGCTGGCTGTAAAGGAGCATTTATTTGGTTGGAGGTATTGAAGAATCATTCATTGAATGAGTCGCTGTCTAGGCTAATGTCTTTGTTGTTTATGAGGAAAATGACTCTCTTGAGTCTATTAGTAGATTTGTAAGCATGAACATTTAATTTAAGGATAAAAATAGTTTTTGTTGACTGACATTGGTTGAGTGAATGGTTTAATGACTCCTCATAACACACTTGTAACCACCTACTGACATAATGCAGAACTGACAACTGAAAGAATAGTTTTAGTAAATAAATTCAAAATAATTAAATTCACTGGGATGGATTAAAATCCTCACCACTTAGTGTAGACTTGGAATATGTCTTGTTTTGTTTTAAAGAGCCTCGTGTTACCTCGCTGGTCCCTTGAGACATATTTTTAGGGAGGTGCTTAATGAAGCAACATCACCTCAGCCTGCTAGCTTGAGTCTGTACTGTACTTGTTGTCATAGATGCAGCCTTGGTTAGATGGCATGCTGCCTCCGCAAAACCAGTGGAAAATCACTGGAAAAAAGGCCAAAGTCAATGATGTATGTTGTAGTGTTGTCATGGCTGTCAAATTACAGGCCTATCTGTTTTTCTTTCAGATTTTTTTGTAGATCCTTGAAGCCAAGCCATTGCAAAGTTTTCCATAAGTTCACCCTGTCCACGTAGCAAGGTAGAGGAACATAATTAACTAGAATGTGAGTGGTGCTTGCAGTGGCAAAATTCGGCACGGTTGCTAGGGTTTTACTAGGCGGTTGCTATGGTGCTCTGGACGGTTTCTAAGGTATTCTGGGTGGTTGCTAGGGAATTGCTAGGCAGTTGCTAGGTAGAGGAACACAATTAATTACACTAAAGGTCTGTAAAATATCTGTCCATATGCATCCATGCATGCATGTATCCATCAGATGAGCTGTAATTGAGAGTTTGCATATTTGACAATAGGTTACTGACATGTCAACCAAATTGATCCCAGATGTCCTTCTAAATAATAGCATTTCTTCACTGACTGGGTCATTCAAGTGTGCAGCTGCACAGTAAGAGAGAATGTAAATCACATCAACAGGTAGCTGGTAAAGCAAGGGTCATACTGCAAGCCACAAATTGAATAGTTTTCTCTCGTAATGACATTGCCACAATGTCATTACGCTAAGTAAACGGTGCTTATTTGAATGTCTTCAATAAGGTCACAACATCCCACATCCCGTGACCACAGTCCTATCCCCTCCTTTCCTTCATTATAGTAAAGGAGCACTTGCACTGGCTCACCGCCATTACAACTGCTCACTGTCTGAGTGCAAATTTATTAAAGCTAGTTTTCCATTCCTGTGGTTTACAGATAAGACTTGAACCATTAGCTTTTTTCCCCTACCTAAATTTCATGCTTCAGCACTCAAATGGCTTTTATGTGAAGGCAGGCTATGATGTCTCCGCTCAGATCGGCTCTCTGAGCGCCTGTCTAAAGCTGAAGCTTAGACAAACTTGCATGAGTCACATGATTGTTACATAGCTCCCTGCATTCCTATATTTTCCTCTGTCCATTGAGGAGGCTTGGGAGCTTTATGAGAGCTAACAATGAAAGCCTGCTTGAGAAGTTGCTCACTCATTGCAGTGAAGCCCCTCCCGCAGGGGTGAGAGGATTGAGCTCTGAAGGAGTAACCAAAGCAAGTATCAATGGAAATATCACAGAGGTACAGCAACTCACAGGGGTTTTTAACCAGGTTAATTGGTTTGAAGTGAAAGATCTAGTCCTTGAACTCCATTGCAGTGCCTTTTATGATAATGACTGGGTTGGGCTCTGTCAGATCTGATAAGTACTTTTGAACAGAACATTCCTGTGTAAACTCCTTTCCATGTTGCCACCAAATGTATGTGGAGTATAGAAGACCTTGCATATTTTAGTTAAAGGGATATTTTACATATATTGTCATTATTTATTCAGCCTCATGTTTTTTTACAAAAGGATGTGTCATGTAGAATGACGGCCAGCCTTGGTTACCATTCACTTTGACCTTGTGAGTTAGACTGTAATAATAATTTATTCCCTACTAGTGCTTGTTGTCTGAAGTGAGTTCTGGTCTACATTGTTAATTAGCAGCTGTGAATTCATGAATATATTATTCTGAAATGTCATGGACTACCTTTTGTAATATAATGAAAAGCTCTCTCTGTTTAATTTTCTTATCTCTTTTCCTTATCTCACTCCGTCTTTCAGCAACACTCCAGTATGGCGGAGAGTATGATGAGTAAAGCAGCCACTATGGAGATTCCTATTAACAGTAATGGGGACTCTAGGAATCTGGCAGAAGATGACAGCCTGGAGCAGGTGAGTGAAACATGTGATTCAGCTGCATTGGGCCACATTTTAATAGTGATATCAATGTCAAAAAGTGGTCCAGTTTACCTGAACCCACCCTAATGATTCAGTTTTTTCCTCTGTTTGCAAAGCTGAATCAAAGTATCAAAGCATCAAAATGTTGGTCACAGCGTTTAGGTTTATATATATTGTGAAATCTAGCTGTCTAACAAGTTTTAGTTTTGTTTCGTCATATCAGCCATGAGAAAAAAACTCAAGGTAGCAGGTGATGCAAACATTGCAGTTCATCATTTTTCAGCTTTTTCTTGGAGATTTGAAATAAGCAGTTACAAATTAAGGTTAAGTAATAGTAATATGCATTTGTTTCATAAAAATGACTTCATTGGAAGTCTAGCATGTGTCTTCCTTGTCTTTGTGTTTCAGGACTAACAGGCTAATGCAGCCAAGCACAAAGTGTAAATCTCCTTATTGTTCAAACCACTGTAAATAGTGGTAATGTTGTCACAAGACACACCTCTGTAAGACAACTAAACTGTGGCACTGGATCCGGGAGAAGACGTGTTGGGCAAACACAAGCGAGATATTTGCTTAGAGGTTTAATCATTCCAATAGGGAACTAAAGGCTATTTGTTTTAAAAATAGGTTTATTTTTTATCATGTTAAGTCCATTTTAAAAAGCTCATCCCAGGAGGACCACGGCTGATCATGTTCACAGTTGCAATAATGGCAAAGCTAAAGGCAGATGGCACTTTGGCGTTACATTGGGTCTTTAAATAGATCGGTAGCATTGAGCCAGAATGTGAAAACAGACTTATTAAGTGTTCTTGTCCCAGAGAGAGAAAGAGTGACATTTTCTTTTTTGTAATCCCCATCCATTTGTTCACTGATGTTTGGAGTGACAAGGATCTATTAGCTACCCACTTTATGAAGAGGGTTTATTCATTGCTCAATGAGGGCTGAAATTATGCAAAGTAGTGTAACTCAATGTATTTTTTCTTATTGTCAAGCTTTGAAGTCTGTCATTGTTGTATTAACAGGTGCTAATCGACCCTAAAATATGGATTACATTGTGTTTGATAGATTATTTTATCATCATCACTGTTTTCAAGTTTGTTTTTGTTTCACATTGTGCTTCATTTTTGGTTTGTTTTCTTTCTTTTGTCTTTTTGTTGTCATGTTCTTCCCTGATGTCTGTGCAGGCTGCAAAGGTTCAGTGGAGCTTAAGAGAGAAGGTAGGGAGTCCCGCAGCCCTCAGGGTGAGAAGGAACACTGGGAAGGGTGGCAGTGTGTGTGTGTGTGTGTGTGTGTTTGCTTGCACGTGTATGTCTTTCCAGCAGACAATGGTTTTAGTTCTCCCCATAATCTTGTCTTAATAAACGGGATGTTTTTCAAATCACATGTATTATTTTTTGGCCTCTGTCACTCCATATTAATCGGTGTTTGAGGTTAGATACAAATCCAAATTATACAGATTTTGTTTGTTTTGAAAAACATCCTGTTTTGTCCCTTTGTGGTATTAACCAATGGCTAGTGACCTTTTAGTACCTATTAACTCTATACAGTATGTTCAGTGGATTTTGTAATGTAATAATTAATTCTGTTTTGTTATTTAAAGGGGCCACTGCATACAGTACAGAGCGTACTGTATACCAGCATATGTATCCCATGAGCCTGTTTATGTCCTAGCAAAAACAACACATTCATTTGACATTTGTTTTACAATGGAAATGAATGAAATTTTATATTGTCAGTGAAAAAGTACTATATTTACTATAGTACTACATAGTCATATACTTGTACATTACATATATAAGTGTCCATTATATAAATGGACTTTGTTCCTCCCTTGTTAAAATGTATAATAATTAGTGCTGTCAATCGATGAAAATATAAACTAATTAATTGCACATTTTCTTTGTAATTAATCACAATTAATCGCCCTTACATTAAAGTTTTTAATACATTTTTATATTTTAATAATTTCACATTCAATTGCCAAATTAATGTAGAAAGAAACAACAAAGTCAGTATATTTTAAATATTTGATCTAACAGGTAGTAAATATAGGCTACAGGAATGTAATAGTTATCAAACACTTCATAGTTTTCACTGCGTAAACTATAAATTTAATATAGATACATTTTTATTAAAGCTACAAAAGTTTTTCAGTCAAGAGCAGTGAGTGATTTTTCTCTTTTTCTTTTGTTCTTTGAGACAGCAGCAGGTTTATTAGGCTGCTGTCACTTTAAGACCTGATGCACATGACGTTGATCTGACACGCATCCCAGTTTAATAAATCTTTACGTTCATTTAAGACTGTCCTTACGAGGATCCTCGACAAAATGGGCATTTTGGCATAATTTAGTGGGTTTTTGTCTGTTCAAATGTGAAAGTGAACTTAATGCGGCCGGTGCACGACAGTACTGCACTAAGTTTGTGTCTTATTGCGCTTGAATGGTTTAAAAGCATTTACATGAAGAAGAGTGATCATATAATGTAACGCTAGCTATATAAAAAAACAGATGCTCCGTTAATTTCATTAAATATTTTTAATGCGTTAAACTGAAAAAAATTATCAAAAGCGTTAATGTGTTAAAGGTATAGTGGAGGATCTTTCCGAATTTTAGATAAGACCCGCCCTCTCCACTTTTTGAATAAGTTTGATTGATTCACCAGAATGATTGACAATTAGGAGGACCAATAGTATAGGTGATCCACCCGGAAGTAAAAAATCCTCCGCTATACCTTTAATTTTGACAGCCCTAATAATGATACATTTAATTTAACTTTCTCCTTTAACAGTTAAAGGTACAGTATGCAACTTTTGGCCCTTTTAGCGTTTAAAAAACAAAACTGAATGTATTTTGCGGAAGGACATTGTTTTGGTTGTGCTTCAGCTCTGCGTGACTTTGCGGATGAATATGGTTATCCTACCGCTCATAAAACATTCACTACTAGGCTTAAGAGATATAACCAGTTTAGATGGAAAGGATCTCAAGCTGACTTGCTGAAGATGTTATGGGTACTTTACCCATTAATAGACACGGTACTTCCTTGAAAATAAATTCCAGCACAGCTTTACAACAACATAATGAAATGACCCTTCACAATAGATAATTCTTTACAATGAACTCTGTCTGTTAGAGAGCTACATATGACAATTTATCAGTTCAATAAAATATATAATAATAAAAACGCTATCTCCATGTCACTTTTACAACATTTCAAATCCCTCAGTTCTGGCCATCTCCAAAAAGCCAGACAAATGTTGATTCTTGTTTTATTACAAGCTCTGTTGCATTCTATTTTGCAAGCAGAAGCTCCTCTTTTCGGCGTTTGTTTAAAATTGTTGATTCCCCAGAGGTTTGAGATTTACCGTGCTAACTAACCTATGCCACTCCCACACGAGTCGCTAGTCTGCAATTTCGCGTGAAAAAAAACATCCCTCTTGGTCTAAAAGTAAGACAAAAACACTTTTTTGAAGAAGGATAGATGGTGTATTGACTATTTACAACTTTATTTATTTATTTTTTTTACAAAAAAAGTTACATAGTGCACTTTTAAAGAAAGTTGACTTAATATTGTGATTAACGCATAAAAACAATTATTTGATCAAATCAATGCGGATTTGTTGTTTATTTGTAAGAAGGCTCTGTTTTGTAGTTTATGGTCTCAGATAACATGTATGCTTTGGTGTGGGTTGTTGACCGTTTTATAGTCACTAATGTGACTTGTTTCAGATAACGGTTCAGACTGTTTCCTTCCTTGTGCTGTAATTGCCTGGTAAGCTTTGGTGTCAAATTCCTTTACAACAAGGAAACGCATGGATTTTTCAGAGGGTTTGTTTTCACAGGAAGTTACATATGAATTTTTTTATGTCTCAGACAGATAATTCTTATTAATTCTAGGTCCCATGTGATTCTAACCCTAAAATGTTCATTCTAACAATTAACAACGTTTGCCTATGTTTGTGTGTTTAGAACTTACACAAATGGCTCACTACATGACAAAATAATTTTTAGGTCGCCAATTTGAATACTTAAGATCTCTTCTTTTCTCTGTTTCCATGTCTGTAGGACTTGCAACAGGTCATGGTATCCGGGCCCAACCTAAATGAAACCAGCATCGTTTCAGGTGGTTATGGAGGTACGACGGAAGGCATCATTCCAACCAGCTCTATCAAAGGTATAAGAAACCCTGTCATTCTTTAACTCTTCACTGTTCTTCACATCTTCTTCCAAAACCCATTTTGCTACTTCTGCAGTGAACACGTAAAATACAGGCTCACCTAGCAATATGCAAAACTGCATATACAAAGAAATTCCAGTAAGGCTGGCTTTAGATTCACTTGACCCCAAACATACATTGACTTTTCTTTCTTCTTTTTTTTTTGTGGTATTTACCATGTTTGAAATGACTTGGCTGACATTTGTACTCTCAAATGCAAATACATACATATTTTTTGTGGAGAAGTTGTTGTAATTGTACAATATGGTTTGCATATTTTCCTTGCTGAGTTTTTTCCGGTCCTTTCTTTCCTATTGTGCAGTCCAAATTAGAGCCAGGGCCTCTGGCATTGGTCATTGTGTGTATAGGTAGTGTGAGTCATTCTTAATGGCTTTAAAGTTTGACATTAACCAGAGTGAAAAAGGCCACAGATCCTCAGGTATCCTTTAGTTTTAGATATTTTTTTTAAAGGGGACCTATTATGCTAAATTCACTTTTACTTGGTGTTTGAACGTGTTCTGCTGGATGCTGTTCTGCAGGAATAAATTGAATCAATTTTAAATGTAATCACGGCTTTTATTTTCTCTCTAAGCACATTTAATATTCATCAACAATATTATTGATCTGCCTGCATTGACGTCATTATATGAGAACTGAACTGAGCTGGACGATGACATCACTGTTGTCACTTCTTCTTTATTCTCTCCATCTTTGTCTGAATCCGGTTTGAACATAAAAGGCTAAAAGTTGTTGAAATTTTCAGTGCATGTCTGCGTGAGGTAATCGAAGCTGCTAAGAACAAGCTGTTGAAGCTCTGCCCTCTGTGCCGGGAGCAGCAGCTCATTTGCATTTAAAGGGACAGACGCAAAAAAACGGTGCGTTTTTGCTCACCCTCAAAAAGTGACAATTTGAACATGCTTTATAAAAATATTTGTAGGGTATTTTGAGCTAAAACTTCACATACTAGGGACATCAGATATTTATTTTACATCTTGTGAAAAGGGCATTATACCACCCCTTTAAGCTGGACAATGATGCTGTTTTCTTCTAGATCTGCTGTACAGCAGAAACAAACTTTGTTGCATTATTTTCCTGTTTATCACTGTAAAGCTGTATTGTAGAAAAGTGTTATATAAATAAAGGTGACTTGAATTGAATTGGATCGGGCTGCTTTTTTTCCCCTCTTCTTTCTTCCACGGTTAAGGTTGATTATTTATTTTTTTTTCTAGCAGGAACTTTGTAATGATGAATCATTTGTCATTTTGTTTCGGAAATCAGTTTTGAAACTTTAATCTGGCTTTAATCTTGCTGACTTTGTTGAGGAAATGTTTAGAAAAATCTGCTGCAGAAGTTTGGTAACTTTCAGAACAGTTACTGTCTGAGACTCCTAGTCACACTCTGTTTCTGTTAATGAACACTAAAAATAAATTATCAGGCATATTGGGGTTTCAAAAAACAGTTGTGTTTTTGTGAACTTTTTTGTTTATTTATGTTTATGTGAAATTTTAGTTTTTGACATAACCGTTTGACAGTTTAAGTGCAATAAGATGAAAGAGAACTTAGTTTAATACTCATGGGACGCGCCGTCTGACATCCAGCTTTCTGTGCGCGTACTTCGGGTGTGTGCGCTCAAAAACCTATATGGCTTTATATACAGTAGTCAACATTTGAAGTGGATCAAAACCTTTCATCAAAGTTATACATGAATTTTAAACAATACCAGTTCTTGTCTTAGGACAACTTTGATTAACTTTTTTGATCCACTTCAAATATTAACTACTGTATATTACAAAATGGCTTTAAAACACATGCAGATGCACAACTTTCATGATGATGACGAACTTCAATGTCTCGTGAGCGTGACCGCGATAGAGATGATAATCAAAAACAAACAGATGTTTTAGTTTTTGGCGGAGTATTTGAGGCAAGAGCTGTAAAGGCTCCGCCCTCTTCTGGAATGCGGGGTAGGGAGCAGCAGCTCATTTGCATTTAAAGATACATGCGCAAAAACAGCATGCTTTTCCTTCCGCTAAATATGGGCATTTACAACATGGATCATGTCATGGATAAATGATCTGTGGGGTACTTTGAGCTGAAACTTCAGACACATTCTGGGGACAACAGAGACTTCTATTATATCTTGTAAAAAGGGGCATAAAAGGTCCCCTTTAAATGAGTGTCCTCTGTAATGAAAAATGAGGCTAACTTTTGCAAAGTATTCTAACCAAAACGGACTGCTTTTGATTTGATTTTAATTTAGTTTAATGTATCTAACAAAATGACTTTGTCTGGACAGGATATGTTGTAGATCTGATTGTAAGGTGATCACCTGGGGCCTTAATATCCGTGTAAATTTATTCCCTTCTGATTCAGTGAGGACCTTCTTTCTCTTTTACCCTTTCTCAGGCCCTGCAATCCGTCTTAACACTGACTTTCTAGGCAACAGACGCATTCCAAATGAAGGGCAAGGTCATTCATCCCTCATTCGTACCCGATCTCACTTATTTCTCTTTTTCCACCTTGCCATGATGCCTTGTATTATTGTCCTTTTCTAAGCCATTTTGTCTTTTCCTAGGGCATAGGATGCTGTTCTGCACGAATAAATTTAATCACTTCTTTTTTTCTGGCTTTTATTTTCTCTCTAAGCAGATTGGAACAGGCTGCATTTTTATTTCTCTTCTTTCTTCCTGGGTTAAGGTTGCTTTTTTCTCTCGCAGGAATTTTGTAATGATGAATCTTTTGTCATTTTGCTTCGGAAATTAGTTTTGAAACTTTAATCTGGCTTTAATCTTGCTGACTTTGTCGAGGAAATGTTTAGAAAAATCTGCTGCAGAATGGCTGGGTGTAAAGTATTATTTGGAAACTTTCAGAACAGTGACTGTCTGATACTCCTAGTCACACTCTGTTTCTGTGTAAATGAACATTAAAAATAAATGATCAGGCATATTGGGGCTTAAAATAACAGTGTGTGTTTTTGAGTGAACTCAACTGTACATTTTCTCCATCTGTTTGTCATGAGGCAGCAGATTTAGCAAAATATCAGTCATGTGCTTTCCCGTGTTCATTTCATCTCGTTACATTTATCACCTTCTCTCTCTCACCCTCCCTTTTTTCCCCTTTCCCATTCCTCCATCTTCACATTCACACACATATGCACTGGCATTATTCTATACACTTCACTCTCATGTGGTGCAATCCATTCCATTGTAAAACGCAATTTTCCCAATTGCCTAAATAACTTTTTAACATATCCACCACTCACTCCCTCTTCCCCATAACTGTATATACCCCCAACATCCCCTGCTATTCCTGTCCATGACCCCTTCCAGACCTGCGAATGAAGTCCAGGGGTGTTAGCATTGCCCCAAGCCAAATTGCAGCCTGCCGAATAGCCAGCCAATCAGATGACATCCCCTGTATCCCAGGTATCCCAAACGGTGCTGGATCATTTAAGTGCTCTTTGACAACATTTTCCCCCTATTTAGTAAAACGCATTCATTTATTCTCTCATCTCATCTGTTTCACATACAGCTGATACACTGTCTGACTGTCTGTCTCTCTGATGCAGTTAATGATGGCCACAATATCTGCAAATGTGTAAATTATTGTGGAAGACTAGACATTGTATGTAGACAGTGTATGTGTGTGTAATTGGAGACTTACTGTAAGCATTTTCTGTGTATCAGGGTCCAACATGCATCACACCAGTAGCAATTCCTCCATGACAGCAGAAGAGGCCACAAGAGGCATTGCTGTGGAGAAATTTGACATTGTGAAGAAATGGGGCCTGAACACATACAAGGCTTGTCAATTAACTTTTTATCTTTTCTATTTAGATGTTATGTGCTGTTAGCCACTCCAATTTTGAAGCCTTTTGTATTTATGGTTCTCTCCCTTAGTGCACCAAACAGATGATCTCTGAGAGGTTTGGCCGAGGCTCACGTACTGTGGATTTGGAGCTGGAGGCTCAGATCGAGGTTCTGCGGGAAACCAAACGGAAGTACGAGAGTGTGCTGCATTTAGCGCGAGCGCTAACCAACCACTTTTACAGCATGGTGCAGACGCAGCACGCCCTTGGAGACACTTTTGCCGACCTCAGTCAGAAGTCTCCAGAACTCCGGGTGAGACGGCACGGTCATCTTAAGATTTATGATATTTGTTGTCCCTGCCAAATGCAAAATTATGGGACTGGTGTAAACCTACTCATGTATTTTCAAATTGTCAGTGTTAAAAATAACTAGTGCTTACAGACAGAAAAAACTATGTCATCAAGAATACAGTTTACTTTAGCTTTTGTGTTTTGCTACTTCTACACCAGACCAGTCAAGAATGTGTCTAACATTATCACCATTGGCCATATATATACCAAATATATATACCATTAGTATCACCATTGGCCATATATATACCTAAGATACATCCATATGTGATGTCATTTGAAAGCAAAGCAACTAAACTTGCATAATAAAATGTAGGAATGTCATATTAAACAGAACTTTCAGAATTAGGGTGGTTGAGACATCAATATATGTTTTAGTATTTTGTCATTTTTATTAGTTATTTATCTTTATTTTTTACTTCAGTTTACAACAATTTTAGTGCTTCAGCTTAAACTTATTTGCCAAGCCAACATGTCTAATTTTCACAAAGTTTTTATCTAAAATGTATATTTCACTTCAATTAATTTAGTTAATTTTAGTTAAAATAACAACACTGCAATAGAGTCAAATAATCACACTCACAATAGTCTACTGTTTACACACAGGATGAGTTTGGATACAATGCAGAAACACAGAAGTTGTTGTGCAAGAATGGAGAGACTCTGCTCGGTGCCATCAACTTCTTTGTGTCCAGTATCAACACGCTGGTGAACAAAACGATGGAAGACACACTGATGACTATCAAGATGTATGAGAATGCCAGGTAAAAGCTACTTCAGCAAAAAAAAAATTCTTTAAGGTGCTTAAAGTGATTCAATTCTCTGCAATATGAAATGGCACTGGGCAGTACTTTCTGTCAGGACTTCAAGCACTTAAAGTGTGTAAGTTAATAAGCCTCTGATGCAACTGGACGTTGAGAGGGTAAGTATACGTTAGAGTTGTCTGGGTTAGTATCGAATGATACACCAACAGGCACTGACACTGGCTGGCCCTCTCACTCAGTCTTTTGATTGAAAATAAAAAAGGAAGAAGCATATCCTCTATCACAGTTATTTGCAAAAACATACAGAGAGCAGCTTTTGTTTCTGCTGCGACAGCCGCAAGACTACGCGAACGCAGTGAGTGTGAGTTAGAAATCAGGAATTGTGAGAGAACATTGTGCTTGGTACGTTTTTCATCTTGAAACCAAAGTTGGGTCTTCAGCCGACAAAGTTTAAATCCCATCTGGCTAGCGCGCTTCCCATAATGTTTGCGCGTTAGGTCAGTAGGCGATCTTTTGTGGCTGTTCGAACACATTCAACTACATGAGTGTTTACTCTACGAAAGCAATCTGGTCGAATGCGTTTTTGACCAGCTCTGGAAGTGGTCGAAAGTGGACAAGCTCAAAATGTTTTAGACCCCGTTTACACCTGTATGTAGCGTCGTCCACTTGTGATCCGATCGACCAAAACACATCTTAATACCAAGTGTAAACAGATCTCACCATAGATAACTTTCAACTTTGGACATCACATTTTATAAAAAGTATTAAATGTTGTATGTGCCTTTTTTTTAAATGATTTTTCTCTGATGTCCTGTAGGCTAGAGTTTGACGCGTACAGAGCAGATCTAGAGGAGTTGAACTTGGGCCCACGGGATGCTGTTACCATGGCTCGTATCGAGGCTGCTCAGCAGCAGTACCAGATCCACAAGGACAAATATGAACGTCTTCGCAACGATGTCACCATCAAGCTCAAGTTCCTGGAAGAAAATAAGGTGCATGACCACCCACATAACTTCCTCTTTAAGCCACTTAAAGGGATAGTTCACCCAAAAATGAAAATTAACCCATGATTTACTCACACTCAAGTCATCCTAGATGTATATGACTTTCTTCTTTCAGACAAATACAATCAGAGATTTATTAAAAAATGTCCTGGCTCTTCCAAGCTTTATAATGGCAGTGAAGGGGTGTTGATATTTTGAAGTCCAAAAAAGTGCATTCATCCATCATAAAGGTACACCACACGGTAAATCAATAAGTACGGCCGTCTGTCGGAAACTTATTTTAGTTTATAAAGTTTTAAAAATTTATCTTTTTCTTACACAAACGCATCACTTCTCTTCAGAAGGCCTTTATTAACCCCCTGAGCCGTGTTGAGTACCTTTATGATGGATGAATGCACTTTTTTGGGCTTCAAAATATCAACACCCATTCACTGCCATTATAAAGCTTAGAAGAGCCTGGATATTTTTTTTATAAGAAAGTCATATACACCTAGGATGGCTTGAGGGTGAGTAAATCATGGGGTAATTAAATTTTTTTGGTGAACTATCCCTTTAAGCAGCCCTTGATCTATCTGTTGTCTCTGTCTTGTCATCTAACATGGTGTGTTTGTGTATCTATCTCACAGGTAAAAGTGATGCACAAGCAACTTCTGCTGTTCCATAATGCCATCTCTGCCTACTTTGCTGGAAACCAGCAGCAGTTGGAACAGACCCTCAAGCAGTTCAACATTAAACTCAAACCACCAGGGGCCGACAAACCGTCTTGGCTGGAAGAACAGTGAAAGTGCCCATTCACCCCTGATTTCCTGATATATGTCTTTAGCCAATCAGAGAAACACAGTAGGACCACAAGAGACCAGCAATCTGAGATGCTAGCAGAAACGGGGCTACAACAGAGCCTCTTTCCACTAACTCTCTCTATACTTCTCTTCCTTGATTCTTCTCCTCCTATTCTTGCTCTGAGACTGTCAAGTGTCTGAATAGTCACCTCTGGTATGTAACCAGTCCCAAAGTGTCCAATCAAATGTCAAAGGTATCGGTTTAAGCTTCATCCCTGTAAATATCATTAAACCGACTGAAACAATCCTTCTGATATGTCAGTCAGAACACTTTTTTTTTTTTTTTTTTTTTGACTATTCTCAATATTACACAGTCGTCACACACACTTTCTCTCTGTCAGTGAACGCATTTTATGGAACATTTTCCTTTAGATTTTCTGTGAAAAGTGTTTTATTTTGTCCCTACAATCTTTTTTTCTGTATTGTAGATTTGGTATTGTAGCTGATGGGGGATTCATATCATTCCTATCACAGAGCTTTCAGTGTTGGTGGGTCTAACTAAAATTGATTTTATTTGGATAAAATCCAGATATGAGTTTATCTGATATTAGTATTGCATCCTTGTATGTTTACTAGGCCATGAGAGTACTGTTGAACCAATGCTTGTCCAGTTGTCTCTCTTTGAAATACATGAAATATTACATTTAATATCTTAAAATGAGCTGCTCATTTTAAGCTATTTTGCATCAAATTAATAATTCTTTGACATATGTTATGAATTGAATTTCAGCAGATGTGGGTGCATTTTCCTGCACATTTTAACAAAGCCCAGAATGGAAGATGAATCTAAATATCACTGTCTCTTGTCAATATTGTTACATTTGCTTTACAGCTTTGAATAGTTTATAACATGATTATTTTCTTGAAGGGAGAGGAGTGTCATTTTTATTTTATTTGGACAATTATAGTTTATTGTAATATTATGTACCAATGCAGAATACTGTATGTTTATAGGTTTGTTACAATCATTTTAAGGTAATAATCAGCAGTTAATCAAGGAAGCGTATGTATGAATTGTATATGATTGATTTAACATGGGCCAGTGATTAATGCCCACAATTATCTGCCTCTTTATCTAATGAAATGTGCACTAGAGTTTATGTACTGAGTTGTGTTCTGTTAGCATCAGCAAAGTCCTAATATTCTCCACCTTAGAAATTGGTTCTGATGCACCCAGTTTATTAAAGCCTTTATTTGCCTTTTTTTTTTTTAGCAAAACAAAATATTTTTTTCCCCAATGAAAGATTTATATACTGATTAATATCATAGTAGCATTTTTTGCTTTATGTCATAGTACTACTAATATATTATTTCTTTAACCCTCAATGTTCACAGGAAATGTACAAAATCAAATATATTTAAAAATAATAATATTTCAAAAGAATTGCTTTTTTTATTTGTGATGTGTTGGTATAATCAGATGAGTCTTACTGGGTTTTCACTACATCCTTTTTCACCTAAAATATCTACAGTATGCGATAGCCTTGATGCAGTGATAATGGGGTTAAATGCAGACTGTCAGATTAGTTTATGTCAGTCTAGTTTCGTTTTTTATTTCATTGCATAAGACTGAAATAACGACTATGATCTAATGTTCAGTACTTTTGGACATTGCACTAAATCTTTCTAAGCTTGAGACGAAGCAATATTGAAGATGTTTCTAGAAAGTGTATTCCCATGTATGCCTGTATTGGCTGTTCCCTGTGTGTTTTTGCATGGCAGGTCTGATGACATTAGTTGTACATTTCCATGCATTGTGATTCATTCCTGTTCAATGCTTCAGTAAAACACTACATGGGTAGTAGAGCAGGAAAATATTGTTTCTAGGGAAAAAGAGAAAGGTTACTCATGAATGTTAAAGAATGCTTGAAATTTAGTTTGAATGTCATGCAACCTAGTGAAGTTTTTTTTTTTTTTTTTTTTATTGCCTTTTACATTTTTTGTTTTGTAAAGGCCACTCTGTCATCTCAGAAGAAAACAAAATGTGTCAGATGTTTTTATACCAATTATTTTGTTCGTTTTTTACATCCTGTACAATTGTCCGGCAGCAGAGACGGCACTGTGTGTGATTATTTTCTTGTTGAGAACTGGAGAAAAGGATTCCATCTCAAACCATAGAGACTGAACTGATCCATGAAGTGAAAGACATTTGTTCCAGAGCAATAGGATTTTAAATTTAGACCTCCTCAACACTAAACCTGGATATTATTATTGTTGATTTTATTTTGATTTCTGTTAACAGACCGTGTTTGGTATTGAAATGGTCACTCCATTAGTCGGCCTAGTTTAGCATAGCAGAATGAAAGGGTTATAAATGTTACCATATTTATGTACAATCAATATTTTAGGCTGCTTTGTAGTATTGTAGTGTATGAATGATTGTATATATGTAAAGATAATTAAGACAGATTTTGAAACTGGAAACTCATGATGTTAGCCTTTGCTCCTGGCTTTGACCAAACCTTTGACCGACAAATGTACAAGAACCCGCCAGATAAAATTTGAAAAGTTTGCAAAAATGGACTTTGTGTCTTTTATACTTGACTGATATCCTGTTTTGCTTTGTTGCTTTGACCCTGTTTTCATCCTAAATTGAACAAACATCCAATAGAAGAACAGGGGTCAGGCCATGAAAAATTAATGCTGACCACTAGAGGGTAATGTTGAATATGATACTTCAGATTATTATTATTATTATTATTATTTATTGCAGAAAAGGTAACGTATAGATAATAACACAAAATATAAACAATCAAGACAAAAAAAAAAAAAAGCATAGCTCACATTCAATTTTAACAAATAAGGATATTACAAATTATATGATACTTAAGATGTTTTAGGTTCCAGTGCTCCAGTAACGTTAACGTAATTAAAACTTTAAATCAATGGATGATAAATAAAAATCGATTGTTAACCTTTACACAACTGAAACATTGACTGAATATATAGCTATTTCTACAAAAAAACCTTTAACGTTAACGTTACATCTGTTTCTGAATAGGAAGAACTTAATGTTTATTGGTTATGCTAAAATAGATTGTGTAACAGATTTTAGACTGACTGGAATCAAAAGACAAATTCTGACATTGTTTATGTTTGACTTGTTGAATAAATCCGATAGAGGGCATTATAACTTCATTTTTGAGGAAATACAACGCAAAACGTCATGACTTACCTTTAAGCTTCTTAGTTTACATCCGTTACATTTCAAACTGTAGACCCGTTTTAACCCACCGTGCTGGGTTGTTACTAAAAAATTCTGAAAATTATAACCCAGTGTGTGTAGTTTCCTTTCTTCTTTCACTATGTACAATTTTCTTCTTTATTTCTGAAAAAGTATTTTTAAGAAGCAAAGGTGAGTGTTGCTCAGGTGAGGGGAGGATACTCGTGCGTGAGGGGCGTGGCTACTCTCATCCATTAAAGTGCTCGTGCTAGTAGTTGATTGCGTTTGACCCCAGTAGGGAGTGTCTGATGACTTTCTCCAGCAATGGACGCCAGTTGATTAAGCTTTCATCAGCTTTATTCTGGTATTTACTTACCGGTACGTACATCCAAAATGAAGTTAATTTTCTGTCACTTACTCTTAACGTTGCTTTTCTCCTGGTTTTCTGATTATCGGTGATGTGGACTGTCTTTAAATTATTCACTTTTTTGGGAGTTAACTTACACATTTCAGATTTATTAATGTCAGTGTATTTTCACTATAATTTTGGACAATTGCGGAGTTAAATGTTTTGTCTCAAACGGCAGAACTCGAAAAATGTAGTGGTCTCTATAAACTTATTTGATTGCTCGGTCTTTTTTGTAAACAGTGGAATTGCTGTGCGTTAAAGTCGTCATGCATAAACTTTAAAGTCTTTTTTTTTTTTTGCTAGTGTAATAATTTCATTTAAAAAAATAATGCGTTTAATAAAGATGTGTATACATAAACATTGTTCATATGTTATATGTAAATTGTCATAATAACCCAATGTGCAGTATATATGATGTTTACGTCAAAAGTACTTCTTTTAATGTTGTAATTGTTGCTCCTCTTACATCTGAAAAGTAGATTAAGCAGCCAGTAGAGACCAAAGTATGTGTGATATGCAAATTGTCCTTTATGCCTGATAATGTTAATCAAATTGTTTGTTTAACTCCCTGTTAAAGTTGCTGGGCAAATTGGTTTTGTAAAGTATTATCTGACTTTGTGGCTTGCTCACACGGCTTTTTCAAATAAGCAGCTTGCTCTTCCTGTCTAAGTGTTATCATTGGAAATTCATATGTTTGCTATTTTTAATTCAGGACATTTGGTTGCATCCACTGTATCCAACAAACAGGCTTAATGGTCCACCATCTGGTCCTAAATTGTGGCTTTACTTATGTTATTGATGGTAGAAATCTTGGAAGTTATTTTTCAGAAGTTAATTTCTTGCTTCTGTAGATATTCTGGACTAGTTTAGCACATCATTTGCCTCTCATTGTTTTGTATTTTTATTTATACTTTTTATATTTCTCTCAGATCCCTCCAGCCAGTGAACTGGATTTGTGGCCATTGGACGTCCACTCCGTGTCCTCCAATGGATGGAGCTCCAGTTGTAACCACGGCACCTCTACCTCCTCTTCCTCATGGTCTGTCCAGGTGCTTTCAAACTGAGACCTCACCCTTCAGACGTACCACCCTGCCCCTTTCTCTGGGCCCTCCACCTCCTCCTCCTCCCCCTCCACCACCACCACTTCCACCCCCTCCACCACCACCACTTCCACCCCCACCGCCCCCACCTCCTTCACATTTGGGGGACCCCTTCACCCGGACTGTCCAACGGCGCTCAAAAATGCGCAACTTCAACTGGGACGCCATCCCCAGGCACAGCGTGTTGGGCAAGCGCAACGTGTGGACAGCCCAACGCAACCTTGAGAACTTTGAATTGGACACTAAGCGCATGGAGGAACTTTTCAGCCACAATGAGCACCATGGTTTGGTCCGTAAGGGTGGGACGGTCAGAAAAAGTGTGTGGGGCCTTTCGCAAATCACTACAGAATCAGAGAATGTAAGTGCCTTTACTTAAAAGTAATATATGTATAGATAAATGTATAGCAAGCCGCTACTGTGACAGTAGTCGTATACCTACAGTACCCAGTGAGGCCCTTTGGCTGGGACAGCACTGCAGGGTTGACAAACAGCTCAGATGTCATCTCTTGTGTATCAAGATTCAAAGTTTAGTAGCAAGTGGGTGAATTAAACATGACATGTAGTTCTCGTTAGTGGCCTGATTTGTGTCTCTCACCTTTCAAAAGTTCAGGCTAATGATCTGGAGAGATCTATAGCTCTGATAAAGCTTCAGAATTGGACATACTGTCTTCTCAGACTCATTTAGGTGGAAGCACAACAAGATTATTAGCTATGCTTGTTTGTTTTCCAGTGCATTGTAGTTGAAAGGGGTGGTTGATTATGATTTCACTTTTCTAACTTTAGTTAGTGTGTAATGTTGCTGTTTGAGCATAAAAAACATCTGCAAAACTGCATAAACCCCGCCCCCAGGAACGTTATCATGACAGAATATGCTAATCAATGACTTGAAGACGACTACACATAAGCTACATAAATTCATCAACTTACCATTCAGAAATGTTGTCTACATGTCACTTCTTTAGTTTCTCTATCTTTGTCTGACTCTGGTTTGAACATAAAAGGCTAAAAGTTTTTTTACATTTTCAGTGCATGTCTGCGTGAGGTAATCGAAGCTGCTAAGAACAAGCTGTTGAAGCTCTGCCCTCTGTGCTGGGAGCAGCAGCTCATTTGCATTTAAAGGGACACACAAAAACGGCGTGTTTTTGCTCACCCTCAAAAAGTGACAATTTTAACATGCTGTATAAAAATATCTGTGGGGTATTTTGAGCTAAAACTTCACATATACACATCAAAGACTTATTTTACATCTTGTGAAAAGGGCATTATACCACCCCTTGTCCCAGAGGTCATTTCAGTAGCATGCATGTCATGTTCATGTCATTTCACAGCTCAAATAAAAATAAAATGTCTAGATGACACGCTTCAAATGTCCTCCATTAAGACATTTATATTACATGCCAGGCTCATGGGTATTAAACCAGAGGTATGAAGCATGAATAAACACAATCACATTCCCTCTTCAAAAGTATTTAAAAGTATGCTGCATATGCAAAGTAATAATTTTGAAATTGAAATTAATCTCTCATTATAGTGTTCTGAGTTAAGTACTCGTCTGCACTATTGTTACACATCTATTTCAGGAACATGTACTGTTTGTTAGGAAGTCATGTTGAGAAATGTTGAACTTTTCACAACAATGTAGTCTCATGTCTGTTTGATTCCACTTCTATCTTCTCTTATACAATAAATGGTGCGTGTTCAGCATCATGCTTCCTAGATTTTATGTCACTGAATACAATATATGCTATATATTCAGGGAAGACTTTCCCAGATTATGATAAATTGAAACCATGTATCTGTCTTTTTTTAGGTATCAATTCTCAACTCTAAGAAAAGTATGAGTATTGGGATTTTGCTAAAACAGTTTAAAAGGTAAGGTATAAAATTAAATTATTGTCTGTTTTCCTTAATTCATAATTTCATAATTCACAAAGTTTTTGCATCTCTTGAGTGAATCTTGTACATGTGCTATGATTGCCTGGATAGTAAGGCAATCTAAACTGAGCATCTAGAAGAACATCACACTGAATTACATCCATTATAAGTAATATGTGTGATGAATTGCTGAGACCTCACAAAATAATTCTTTAGGTAGCCATTTAAAAACATCTCGTCTGTGGTTCGGTGTACTTCTCAGGTCACCGAAGGACATTGTAGATGATGTCAGGCACGGTAAACTGTGCTTTGCTTCCGGGAAACTGAAGGAACTCAACAAGCTGTTGCCTGATGACACGGAGGTAAACTGGCTTTCTCTATATGACTGCATTGTGCTGTGCTATAGTTCTGTTTTTAAAGGGTTAGTTCACCCAAAAATAAAAGTTCTGGCATCATTTACTCAAGTTGTTCTAAAACTGTATGAGTTTCTTTCTTCTGTTGAACACAAAATAAGTTATTTTGAAGAATGTTGGTTAACCAAACAGTTTCTGGTCCCCATTGACTTGCATAGTATTTTTTTAATACTATGGAAGTCAACTGTTTGGTACTAACATTCTTCAAAATATCTTTTTGTGTTCAACAGAAGGAACTTATACAGGTTTAGAACAACTTGAGGCTGAGTGAATAATGACAGAACTTTGATTTTGGGGTAAACTGTCCCTTTAACACTGCTTATGTATTGACACGTTCCAGACAAAGAAGCTGATGTCATTCAATGGAGATTTATCTCGGCTAAATGATGCTGACCGTTTCATGGTGATGCTGGTTCAAGTACCAGGGTGAGTTTTTCTGTCATCATTCAAAGCATGTGAAAGGCCAATTTCTATGATGTTTTTGGGGGAAATCCAGTGGGAACACATTTATACGTCAACCGCTAATTTAAATGCTACTTTAGCTAAAAAGCTGCTAATAATTCTATGACTTTTATTTGCTTTCAGGTATAAAGTGAGATTAAAGAGCCTGCTCCTCAGAGAGGAGTTTTTTCCCTTTATAGAGGAGATCAAGCACTCCATTGCTGTCATGACAACCGCTGCTAATGGTACTTCAAAAAGTCTAAGACCACCAGTTTAAACAGCATTTATATGAAATCATATTATTAATGTCTTTACTGTTATTTTTCATTAGTTTTGCAGTAAGTGTTGATTTCTTTCAACAACAACAAAAAACTGACCCCAAACTTCTTTCTACCTGTTAGAGTTGCTGGCATGTGATGACCTGCATTCAATCATCAGACTGGTGCTGAAGGCTGGCAACTACATGAATGCCGTGAGTGTCACATGGTCTGTTCTGGGCTGCGTTTCTCAAAAGCATTGTGAGCTAAGTTTGTCATAAAGACCATTGGTGGTAATGGTTCTACGATCAACTTAGACTTACAATGCTTTTGGGAATTGCAGCTCTGTTTGTTATAAATACATTATTCCTGAGTGTGAACTACAGCTGGAGCAGATAAATGACTTTTGCTGCATCTTGTTCAGGGTGGCTATGCTGGTAGTGCCATTGGCTTCAGAATGGCATCGTTGCTCAAATTGGTGGATACCAAAGCAAATAAACCTGGCATGAACCTTATGCACTATGTGTCCATGGTAAATTAAGTGATCACACTTTTCACGGCCATTATTGGATGTTGATTCCTTGAATCTGTTTTTAAAAAATCGATACAGTGACTGTTTATCATTTTCTATTAATTACAGCAAGCCCAACAGATTGATGAAGCTTTGCTGCATTTCCCTGAACAGCTTCAACACATTGGAATTGCTGCAAGGTAGGTAGAATACATGTTCTGTAATGTATAGGAGATACATTTAGGATTAAAATGCCACTTTGTTCATAAATTCTATATAGGATCCAAAAGCAGGAGGTGGAGATGGACTTTCAAAAGGAGTTGGAGAAAATGAGGGAAGCAAAGATGGAGGCTAGTAAACAGCCCGATGTACTACATCAGATGGAAGCATTTCTTTGTGTAAGATTTTTTGCTTTTCCATGTAACCTTCAAGAAAGTTTCTTCAACTGAAATTGCAGTGTAATGTCAGGTGATTTTTATAATTAACATAATAGGCAAAACAGCATGGTGTATCAGTATTCTGGGAATAATATGTCTGCTCTTGTACAGATGGCAGACATTCGGCTTGCGGACGTGGAGGCCTCCCTTCAGGAACTAGACCACATCAGTACCTCTGTGGCAGAGTACTTCTGTGAAGACCCAGCCGCATTTAAACTAGAGGAATGCTGCTCTATCTTTCATTCCTTCTGTGAGAGGTTTGAGAGAGCTACACAGGTAAAATGTCATGTCTTATAAGGGCAAATGCACTGAACTTTATTAACAGGGTGGTGCCACATGGGTGTTACATACAAAACATTTCAAATACTTGCATTGCATCCAATTTCTGTTGCATATTGTTTACAAAATGTGTTCTGGTATCAGATATGAAAACTTTATCTGATCTCTGATCTTTTATTTGATCTCTGTCATGCTCTTCACTGACACTGTTGACTTGGTAAACAAGAGTATACACTAACTTTGAACTTTTTAAATTTTTTATGTAATGGAAGTGACATCACTATTATTATTATATTATTATTATTATTTGAATAATATAATAATATATTTTTTTAAATTATTATTATTATTATTATTTTATTTTTATTTTTATAATAATACTATAATAACAAATTTTTTTTTTTTAAATCATAATTTTTGTTATAATCAAACAATCATACATGCATATATGCATATAATAAATAAACTATTTGCAACTACCAAAGCCTTAGAGAATAAATGAAGAAAATAATGAATTATAGATATCTAAATCTATGTAAAACCAAATATTTTTTTAAAATGCACCAGTTATTTTATGCCAAGCCTCTATAGTGGGGGACCATGCTTTGATCACAGCTTCTTCTTTTTTTCTTTTTTGGGGATTAATTTTTAACACATAATGTTAAAATGTGTTTCACACATGTTTATATTAGTTTTAAATGTAATTGATTTATTTATGATTGTTTTTTTAATATATTTTAAGTTTTAAAGCCTGGGACTGGGACAAGGGTAAAACAAAAAGATCCGGTTACAATAAGGCATTTAAAAGTAGCACAAATAAATAAAGACTTGGAAAAGAAAGTTAATCTGTTGTCCATCTGCAGGAAAACCGTGAGCGAGAGGCGGCCGAGGCTCGCAAGCAACAGCAGAGAGAAAGAGAAATCCTGACCAGAACGACTAAGCGCCGATCCACCACCACATGTTCCAGTCGGGATGTGAGGGGGGATGTGAGGGATGAAGCCTCTGTTTTAGAATCTGTCCTGACCAGCTTTCTCAGCCAACGTCCTTCTCGCAGAAGGCTCGGTGGGATCAAACCAGTCACAGACAGCCCCATCAAGAACAACCGCCCTCAGGTCGAGGAACGTGAGGGCGGAGGGGATCTGGACAGCCCTGTGGAAACCAACGAGGAGAAACTTGAGATCTCGAGAATGCAAAAACCAGAATACATCTGCCAGAAGGAGGAGCTTCCACCCTGCGCCGTTAATGATGTTCGGCGGGCACGTGCCGCATCCAAAAGAGGACAGTGCATTGTTGATGATCTGATTCCTGAAAGCAACGACCATAAGGAAGGTGGGTGTAGCAACACCTTGACCAAACAAGAGTTCGTGGCGACTGAAGCGATGGATAAAGGAGAAGTGGAGGAGACTGGAGACATGGATAAAGTAGAAGTGGAGGAGACCGGAGACATGGATAAAGTAGAAGTGGAGGAGACTGGAGACATGGATAAAGTAGAAGTGGAGGAGACTGGAGACATGGAAAAAGGAGAAAGAGATGAGAACAACGAGAAAATAGAGGAGGCAGACAAAATGCCTGAGCTCTCCGGCAAGATCTTCCACTTTCAGGATTGCAGCGGCCTGAGTGGAACCATTACACCAGACCGTTCCCGCACCTCTACTCCTCGACAGAGGAATATAAAAGAAGTGGATCTGGCCTTGCAGAACGGACTGGGAGGTCTAGGCTCTCCATGGACCATCCTCAGCCCTCGTATATCTCCCCATAACACGCCCCACCGCAGACACTCCTTCTCTGTCTCCAGGGTGGACATCCTTGATGATGGGGTGTGGGCGTTGCCTGACACACCTGTACGCGAAAAGCCCTCTTTCTCTCATAAATCCGGTGTGGGGACATCTTCATTACCAGACTGTCCTTCAAAGCGAACTCCAGCACACGGGACGTTTATAAGGTCTGCATCACTTCCTGATGAAAAAGAGCCGGCATCTAACTTCAGACTGGGACAGATCTTTCAGAGACGCAATGGACAGGAGCTTCCTCCAGATAAGAGACCGGAAAGCTCAGGACTTGTATCTTTCTTCCGACGCTTCGGGGAAAGAAACAGGGCAGGAACTGTTGGTTAAGAAGCCATGGCATGGCCTACAGAGGTTTTATACTTAAGGATTTTACTCTGCCGTAAAATATCTGATGAATGTAGACAATCGGGGACTTGTCTTACAACTTTTCGGATTTCTTTTATTTATATTCTGCAAAACTACAATGCGTGCTGATGTTGATGTCTTAATATTTTATTAGTTTTTAGTTGAAATCTTCAGCATTGTTATTTTAACAAGCTGATTGTATTAGTTTACAACACTGAATTTCAGGGACTGAAATGCGTTTTATTTTTGTTCTTTGTCTTTTTAAAGTCTGTCTTATTTGTATGTAATAAAGTGTGGATTCCACCTTTAAAGCATTTGTTGTGTGTGCCTTCAACTAGTAATACAACAGTGACGCCAAAAAGATGGACACTGAAGCCATATTTAAAGTATCAAAGCATTCTTGAGACAATGATGAGGCAAATTGCAATTTAAAGTGTTTATTTAAGCAGTGGCTCTCAAACAGAGGGCCTAAGCAAACAAGATGACTTAAAATGATTTAATTAAAGAAAATTGTAGATTGATTTTTTTATTTTTTTTTATTTTTTACTCAGAACAGCGCCATGACATGTATGAAAGCGAGGCTGTGAGTGTGAGGGATATACTTACTACTATGTTTTCAATAGCAATAGTTTTCTGGAGGTTTTTTTTTTTTGTCTATTGAAATTTCTTGGAAGGGTATTTTGCAGTGTTTCGTCAGCAGAACAGTTAAAAAACGCATTAAATAACTGAACAACCCACTGAAGAGCTATGTCTATCCCTCACAGCCTCCCTGTCATTCCCATTTAAAATCAAAGAGATGGTGCTGCTGTGTCTATGGGGGCCCTCTAGTCAAAAAGGTTGAAAACCACTGTGTTAATGAAATGTAGCACAAACGCTGTTTTCAAGCAAAATATTAAACAAAAAGAGGTTTGTTTAAATGCTAAAAGAATAGCTATTCTGTTAAAAAAAAGACGACAAAACGTATCTGGACTATTCTACTACTAGGTTAGTAATGACAGAGAAAGCAATAAGAAGTTTCCACTAGCATGAAGGACTATATGGCAGCCCTGGATAGGCTATATATATTTTTTGTGTGTATGTGCTTCTCTTCTACATAATTTCAGCTGTCTGAATTTAACACATTCTCTCTCTTTTTCTCCTTTTGTTCATCAAGATATAAATGGAAATAAGGAGAATTTGCCATGTTGTCTAGGTAATGGTGTATGTTTACAGTGTGATCTCACTTGGCTGGTGTCTCAGTGAAATAATACCCCCTGGAAAAAAAAACTGCAGAGCACAGAGTCTTCTTTCATAGTCCTCAGCTCTCTCACAACAAAGGCTGATCTTGTCCATGAAACAATCTAGAACTTCAACAAAATTATCTTGATGTAGCATATATATTTTTAGGCTAAACAGGCTATACAAAGTAATTAATCCTTTTTTGTTTTGTTCATCTAATAGTATCCCACCATTTAGACCACTCCTAAATAATGGGATGCTTTCTATGCAATATCTGTTTTTAAAATCTGTGTCATAAAATAATACTAATAAAGTAATAACTATCTTGCATGTGGAAAATGCGTGATGATTAGTGTGTCTGTGTGTGTGTGTGTGTGTGTGTGTGAGAGAGAGAGAGAGAGAGAGAGAGAGAGAGAGGACAGGATCAGAAAAAAACGAGGAAGAAACTCGAGCTTTGAAGGAAAGGACAGGATCACTTTGTTGGGGACTAAGAATTCTCTCTTTGACAAAACACATCTGCAGACTAAATACTGCCAACCTGTGATGTTTGTGTCAGCTAAAGTAAGTACATTATTTATTTAACAAACATTTTAATATTAGAAATGGAAAGAAGTATGCTTCATGCATGACTACTACAACTGGAAAACATTTCAGCCACATTTAATATATATTTTATTTTAGATTATTATATTGTTATTTTAGCAAATTCTACTCAATTTGTGAGTCAGGTTTTTCCTACATAGGGAGTAAATGTCCCCGAGATGATAGTAAAACCTGAAGTCATGTTACTTGTAAGGACCAGCCAACGGTGTGGGCTGTGTTGTTTAAAATGATTAAAATAGCTTAAATATATTGATATTGTGACGCAATGTAAACATCATTTTGACATTATGTTCATAGTAAGCAAGTAAAGCTGTGGAGCGAGTTATACAAGCAATAACAGTGAACCGCCTCTGGGTTGTTAAAACAATTAAATAGTACATAATTTGTGTTTACGTTTGTAATTAAATGTTGTCTAATTGGGCTCAGTTGGGCTTTTCCCACACCTAGTTATTCATTGTGTTATCAAAAGTGGCCAGGAGATGTCGCTATATTTTAATAAACGATTTGACTGTGTTCTGTGCGTGGGAAATAGCGACGTCATCACGATTACAGGCATAATAATTTATTATGTCTAGGATCACGATAACATAAACTAGCATTACTTTAGAAATTTTTTTGGTGAGAACTTTTTTTAACTAACATAAAATGTTAAATAATAAAAGAGTTTGATCTCTGAAGTTGGCAATAAACATTTTCTGAACTTAACTCCTTTCCCTGACTTCTTTCAGGCGTTATTTTGTGTTAATTTAAACTGCAAGTAGACTTGTACTCACTTTTAAAACCTAGTGATATATTAACTCTTTATTTTTGTCATATTATGTTTTGTCCATCTTTACAGATCACACATAGAAAGATGCCTCACTCTAATTCAGCTTGATCACTGAAAGCAACAGCATGTTGAGGTAAGTTTTCTGTGTCTTAAGTTTGTGTTGGGAAATGAATCCTCTCAAGTGCATAAAATGTATTTTGGTATTAAAATCTGTCATTGTGATTGTCACAATTTGCTTTTCTCAATAACTCTTCTGTTGTGGCTCAGCATGGTCCAATAGACATGCATGGGAGGAAGCTGAGGAAGGTTGCAACTGATAGCAGGACAATGCTGGGCATTCACAGTGTCATTTCCGGACCTATGTTTGCCGGAAAAGTGTGAAAATGGATATGAGCCTGTGAAGCCATTCACTGATGTATTACGTCAGTCATGAGTAACACTGGATATCACCTGTATTTGACCTCACACATTATTAAAAACAGAGACTTACAAACAATGGTGACCAAATGATTCACATTCAAAACCATTCAATGTTAAAGTTGCAGTCGAAATAGGTACTGCAATCCATTTCAAAATATCGCGATTCTCCCTCCACCTGCTCCTCAGACTGGACGGCGCTCACACGGGTTGCCAGTTTGAGGAAACGCCACAGGAACGAGCGCAATGGACAATGAAAATTGGCAGATTGTCACTGTGCAGTATCACAGACCAAAACAATAACAAACATTCCAGCCTGGAAACGCACATTTCAAAGTAAAATAACTGGCTGTAGAAGTGTTTTTCAGAGAAACGAGTATGTGAACTTAGCATGTTTCCTCAAAGATATTGAGAAACACTTGCTTTGCAATTACTTGCTTCATTACACCAGATTTATCCTCTACATGCACATGCAGCTGAGTAAGTGAAGTATGGCAGGACTATTAGGTGAACTTTGTTCCTTAGTTGATTAAGAAAGACTGAGCTTTAAAATGGTTTTAATCCCTGTGGTTCATTCTCAGTACAATGCATTCATTAGTGCAGACAGTGGCAGCTTTCTAACTCTAGTGAATATTAAAGTTCTCTCATACCAGGCAGTTATTAAGTAATTAAGCTCTGGTATTCCCTGTTTGCATAGGCTAAGATATTACATATAATTAGATCCTGATAAATGCTGATGCATATCATTTGCTGTTTTAATGTTGTCTTGCAAATCACAGACATCAGACATGCAAACAGTTGGTTAACTAAGCTTTAGATCAACATTTATATATATATATATATATATATATATATATATATATATATATATATATATATATATATATATATATATATATATATATATATATATATACATACATACATACATACATACATACAGATAAAGTGTCATTACCACCATAGAATGCTAATGCAATTTTCAGAAAAAAGGTTGAAAAAAGAATGGTTTTTGGTGCTTTTTTGAAGAGTCTTTACAAAACCATGACACAGGAATCTGCAGCATCACATGTTATGGCATCACCACCCTCAGGCTTCCTGAAGAGGTCTGCCTTCATACCAATAAAGCACACAAATACACACTGTGCTGAGTGCTGGCTTTGTGTTGCAGTCACATGCAATTTACACTCTGGGTCCTGCAGGTCTGTGCTCTTCCTCTATGAGTTTAGGAAGAGAGAGAGAGAGAGAGAGAGAGAGAGATGAGGAGGAGGAGGAGGGTGAACGAGGCGGTCTGCCATCTGGGTTCTGCTGCACTGAATGCAGTCTCCATGGTAACATCGCTCTCTCATGCAATCAAATCAAGGAATGAGATCAGGCCCCGCCCACCCCCCCTCAGCGAGCACGCTGTTGATGCTTTTATCAGCTAAGCCACGCCCCCAGCCGTTTGTCTCCACCCCTTCTATCCCTTAGGTTGGAACTTAGTGATGAATTGAACTCAGTTTGTCACTCTAGATGTTGCTGATATTAGTTTGAAGGGTTGTAACTTGGTAGTCCAAGATTCCACCATGAGTCCTTGTCCTTCAGTTGACAGAAAGGATATTTTTAGCTTTTCTTAGAAGACAGATGTGACTTAAGTGACCCCTGCTACCCAAGCTGGAATTTCTAAGACTATAATTGTGCTGGGTCTTATTTTGTGTATAGAATATCTACAGTGGTGGCATGTCTCTCTCTTTCTCTCTTTGCCTCTGTGGTCATTTATCTTCATTAGCTCACATGCAGTTACTATCATTATCTTGATAGTTACTGAGTCATTATCTTGTCCACTCGATTTTTCTCCTTATCATGTTGTTCCTGCTATCTCTTCGTTTCCCCTCATTTCTCCTGATTGTGAATACAAATACTCCCTCCCACTTATAGCACTCTGTGAAACTGAATAAAAGGCACTTGTGCCAGCAGAGAAGATGTCATCATGCAATTTCATCACACAGGAGAGTCATTCATTTTCTTGGATATTCACCTTTGAACTCTTGAGGACTTTCTCTCATAGTTTGTGTGTATGTTTGTCTGTTGTATTGGCATATGGTGCTGTTCACTGCAAAACATTTTTTTTTATTAATCAGTATTTTTACTTAAATTTCCAGTAAAAATATCTAAACATAATAAAAATGTTAAAACTACATTGTGAAAAAACTTTTTTTTTTTATAAAAAAATAAATAAAATTGTGTATGAAGTTTATTTGTATTACTCCATTGGCAGTTTGTATGCGTAAATCTAATGCTTCATAACATTTTGTTTTGAAAATTGATTTCTTTATTATTTTATGGAAAAAATCAAATGTACTTCAATGAAAACAATGTACAGCACTGTTTAAAAGTTTGGGGTTTATCAGAATAATTAGTGATTAGAATGATGTGTGTGTGTGTGTGTGTGTGTGTGTGTGTGTGTGTGTGTGTGTGTGTGTGTGTGTGTGTGTGTGTGTGTGTGTGTGTGTGTGTGTGTGTGTGTGTGTGTGTGTGTGTGTGTGTGTGTGTGTGTATTTAAATTACACAGTGATAAAAGAGTTCTAACCAACCCCAACTGTTTTAACTGTTGACTTACAAAAATTTTGCTGCTCAACTAAATTTATTTATTTAATGCAAACTTGAGTTGCAGTTCGTAACTAATTTGACCTCTGTTTCCAAGTGATAAGAAATGTTGTATTGGAAATTTAATCTTAAAAAATGTGTTTCGAGGCAAATCAAATGTGAGTTTGTTAAAACATCTAATTAGCTATTTGGCGATTGGTGAACATTATCCAATAGCATGTGTGGCCCAAGTGACATCAGCAGAATATCAAAGTTGTTTCAGGGGGGAAAGATTAATAATACAAACACTTCTTGGGAATACAATGCACCAATGAATTATTCACAAAATACATTTCGATTTCATGTTTAGGATGTTTAGATATTTGTACTTGAAAACAAGACAAAAATAATGATTTTTTTGCAGGGTTTATGATATTATGAGTTATGGGTTTATGATATCCCTTAGAGAGAGCAAGAGAGATTCCTCTGTATCTAAAGGATGTGTTCTCCATCTGCCATTTTCCTGTTGCCTTGCACCTTCACTCAGAGGATTGGCTGACCACATCCCCGCCTCCTTTCTTTTCAGCCAATTCCCTTCCACTATCTGCCTTTCCCCTCCCTCCTCATCAGTCTCTCTTTTCTCTTTTCTTTCTCACACACATTACACAGCCTCGCTTGCTCACACACCCTGCAGCTGCTTCTCTCCTGTCTGCTAGTCTTTCCCGCTTTCTAGATTTGCTCCTTTAATCTCGCTGTTTCTCCTCCTTTTTGGGGATGAGGGGCTGTAAGGCTGGACGGGTGTATGCTCGGATGCTTCACTGAGACCTGTCCGTATCTTTCTCTTTCCCTTTTTCATCCCTCTATCTCTGTCAGCTGCGAGAACTCACGTGAGTACGGCGTCGGGGAGCTCCCCCCTTTTCCCTCCTTCTCTCTTCTTGTGTCGTGCCACCATCACTTTCTTTCAACTCTCCATACGTTTTGTATGCATTTTTATCAAGCTGTGGTTGACTGTGATTTACTGTAGAGTCTGGCCTCTCCCTTTCAGTCAGCTGGGCATCTCTGACACACTCATGCACAAACACACACACACACACACACACACACACACACACACACACACACACACACACACACACATGAGTGAACGGACATTATCACAAACACCCCGCCAGCCTTTCAGCGCTTATATAAAACAACAGTGCATGCGTGTTTGTCGGCTCTCTCCTCAATATCACCTGCTTTGCTGCCTGTACTTACTGATCTGAGTCACAAAGGTGGAAACATTCAGTTTTGTTCGTGGGATTTTTAAATGAATGGCTTCAAATTGAATTGTAAATTCGAGTGTGTTCAAATAATGCCACAGTGGCTTCCTGTCTCTTAGCAATGATAGGAAGAGTCTGTAGACAGAGGATGTGTGATACATCTTAATTAAGGCTATTCAAGAATAAAACCATTTTGTTTTGGTAGCATTTATTGACTTAAATGGCACACCCTATTACACTGACATGATATTACAGGTACAGTCATAGTAATAATGCAAGCAGACAGCTATAAATAATGTAATAATGACAACATAACAGTGCAACCAGGGCAGGATTGGTGACACTCATTATCATTTTGCTTTAGTTGACATTACAATACTGCTCTTATAAACTTAGACAAATAAAAGTAGACACAATGAGACAAGTGATGAGTATAGAGCTATAAAAATATTGTATAATTTGAATAATTGTATTAATTTTAGATGATAGATGAGATTTTAGCAAACCCTTAATTTGCTCTCTGTTTAAGAAAGGAGAAACAACTGATATAAAGAGATCTCATCTGTGATTCTGCATTCACACAGGCCATTTCTTAGATATGAACATTCAATGTATGACACACAATATCATTTTCATCTCTCACATTTAGCAATTTTGCTGTACTGATCCAGCTTTTGATGTACTTTTAGAGGAATAAGATTATCAATATGTATTAATCCTCTCTGTACTATCAACTCTGTGGGCCAATAAAGGCTGTAAGAAGCACATGAACAAGTGAATGGCACTTACATTCCTGTGTGTGTGTGTGTGTGTGTGTGTGTGTGTGTGTGTGTGTGTGTGTGTGTGTGTGTGTGTGTGTGTGTGTGTGTGTGTGTGTGTGTGTGTAAGAGGGAAGCCAGTTACAAAGATGTCAGAGGAATATCCAGCTGGCATTGACGTAATGGCTCCAGAGAAAATGAAGTAAGAGTAGATGGTGCATTCAAAGTCTCCACTAGAGTTAAAAGTAAACTATGGCCTTGATATCCTGTCTTTTTTGACACAATTGGCAGTTGGGACCTGTACAAATGCGGTTGGACAGCCAACAAACAAATTATGAAGCAAGCATTTCCTCCAAGGCTTTTTAAAAAAAAAAATTATTGATAAAACCAAATAAAATGCTTTTCAGAAGGATTTTACTTCAGGTTTGACTGTACAATTCCTATTTATTGACACTGGGAGGTCAAACAGGGATTGTCATAGTCACAAATGGCATTTGGTTGGAGATTAAGATGGATGTAAGGGCAGTGAGATGGAGCTCCGCTGACAGATGTCTCTGCTTTAGTGTAGTGACATGAATTGCCATTCATGGTCATTGTTCATGTATGCGTGTGTGTGTGTGTGTGTGTGTGTTCTTGTGCTCTTTCCACTGTAGGATCGCATTAAAGGCCTCACCAGTGACATACTGCCTTTATTGTGCGAGTTATGGCTGCCTGAGTAACCATTACTCTACCTAACCTTCACCTTTAGGGTATTCTTATGTGTCTTGTTTGTGTGTGTGTGTATGGGAGAAAGCTTTTGACTTGCGATGTATATTTCGTCTGTTGGGTGTGATAAGTTTGTGATGTTGACATGTCGTTAATACGGTCAATAGAACCAGTTTAGCTCATTCAACGTGGTTTATAGAGAGACCCAAGCAGCCATTCCAGTTCATAAACGCACTTAAACTTACAGCTATTTTGATGTGACATTCATAATCACAATACAAACACTAACCAGTTTCTATTTAAAAGCTTTCGCTGATTCATGTCTTATTGTACCTAAAATATGTGCACTCTTTGTTTGTATTCAAAAGGAAAACTTCCTGAAGTCTATTGATATAATCATTCTTAGTCAGTTGTGGCAGATATTATTTTAGTTTTCTTTGGCAGATGGCTTTAGATGTTTTTTTACTCAGTCACACTATTATTTGGAATGTCAATAAATGTGTATAGCACATGCAAGTGTAAAAATGAACTATGACATACACTATTCCTGCGTGATCACTCTGACTTTAAACAGAAATGTATATCGCAGTTTAGTGTGCGTAAAGTCATCCTCTGAGTCTGAGCTAGTAGTTTGATGGACAGGGACAAAAGAGATCACTGAACTTGTTAGTGCTAAAATAATGGCTTTTAGCCAGAACCTGCACCTGGTTTGTTGAACTCACTGACAGATCTAAAGTGTTTGAAGAACTGATGTTAAAAAGACCCGAAGGAGACGTGGATCCTTTCCTTTTGAAGAGGGCTGACTGTGAATGTCAGTGTTTATGTGAAACAGCATGAGAAAACAGTGCCAATTGAGCAATGCATGGATGTGTTTGCATTATGTGTGTGTGTGTGTTTGATTTGATCAAGCGTGCTGTAAACGTGATAAAACAAGCATGACAACATGCACATCCTCAACAAAACAATAATGTTAAGCATCATCTTACTTCTCCGCTGGGTTTATTTTGAATCTGAACTATTCAGAGATTGTAGTGTTGTGTTATTTCTGTCAGTGTAACGGGTCTGAGGGAGAATTAGTCGTTCTTGGCTTGGTTACAGACACTATTGACTATTGTTCCTTGATTATGAAGGCGTTTCTTATAACGAGAGTGTGAGAGAGATAAATGAAGGAAAGGAGGAATTAATGAAGGGTCAGGAGAACTTGAAAAAATGCTCCCATACAGTGTGAGTATACTGGTGGTGAGCTATAAATGCTGAAGAAATACAGTCAGATTTAATTATCTTGTTTGGTAGCACAACTATTTTGCTAATTCGAGTCAGTTGATCCTTCTTGGTTTAACATCACATGCTAACTTTTATAATGTTTCATATTATATGCTAACCCCCAGCTGTCAACATAGAACCACATTTGTAACAGATTTTAATTGCATAATGTGATGGTTTTCCATGTTATTCAACAGGAAAATAATTACCCGTTGGAAATGGGCTGGATTGTCAAACGCAGGTCATACATACAAAAATGAAGCCATACCTGAATACAAGTTTGCTAAATAATATACTTTGAATAGCTTTTTGGTGATTGGTTAATACTTTTAAATACACTAAAGAAGCCCACATGATGTCACTTTTAATTTTGATGAATTTGAATTTTAACAAAATAACATTATGAAGACAAATTTGGAATTGTCTTTGGAATAACACACTGAATCGTACACAATGAGAACAGGAATGTCTATTAAATACCTAATTAAAAAAAGCACCCTATCTATTTCCTAAATTCATTGAGTCAGGTTCCAAAAGTAAAAACTCCATTCATTTTCTCCAAAGCGAAATTGATTTTTAACAATAACTTATAAATCTTTAAAGACAACCTTACTGTGAGCTACAAGGTTGCTAATTGATAATATCTGGTTCTGTTGAAGACTTCAGCCTGCATTATTTCAACTTTTTTTTAAATTATTATATAATTGTGTTTTACAGCAGAATTTGTGGTGAAAAACTACATTACCCATGATGCTGTGCAGAAAATTCCACCAATCAGAGTCGAAACAAGCAAAACATTCCTAAAAATCTCTATAGCTCCGTCCACTCTCGTGAAGCGCCGCAAATGACGTAATCGAGTCAGTCTCTCTATGCTCTCAAAATACTTAAATATATGAATATATACGCATATTTTGCAATAAACAATGTAAATAATTTGTATATAAATAATCAACATTTTTAAATGAGTTTTATATTTGTATCCATCATTTTTTATTTGATTATGCTGTTCGCAATGCTTGATAGGATTGTAGTTCTTTCTATCACTAAGCCGTTAAGTACAGTCTTGTATTTTTGTCCGATTTTCAAATACTTTTTTGTTTCAAATCAAAGTTTTTAATGTTATGATTCAACTGGTAGATCATTTCCTTGGTTCGTGGCTTTTTTGAAATCCCTATGGGAGAAATGAATGGAAAAATATTTCTGGAACCAAGGCCACTGGAAAAGTGGGCAGGTGTTGATTTTATTGTGATTGATTTTATTTGTTTAAACTGTTTTGACCTTGTAATTTTTTTTATCAAGTTCATCACTCAATCTTCCGGTGAAACAACAGACTTCTCTCTGGTGATGTATACCGGACTTCTCCAATCCTCCAATCCAATACACTTATATCCTGCCCCTTTCTTAAAATTGACTACAAGCTCGCATTCAGATCTGCCTCCATCCAATCAAAAAGAAATGGAAAGAACCAAGTCCCTGCCCAACATTTTTTCTTTTTTGATAATCTGTTTCACATGAATGTGTGGCACCAATTGGAATTGCAGAAATAAAGATTCTTTCCCTACAGCTAGTGCCATTGGTTGAGCCCAACTCAACTCATGCCATTGGTTGAGCCTGAAGTTGATAAACCGGGCATGTTGAAAGCGCCACAGCCACACTTCTCAGGAAGTCTTGGCTTACTTTAAGTGGTCTGTGCACATTAAGCTAAGAGAGGTGAATTTTTTTTTAACAAAATAAAGATTACACACTTAAAATCCAAAGAAAAATCTAATGCTGTTAACGCAGCGTAACAATCTAATGTATCTCGTAATGCCTTTGGCAGTGTTTTGTTATTCCATGTTTGCGCTGGTTATTTGTGAAGCATGCGTCATAGCCCACCAGAACCGTAACCTGTCTGAACTCTCAGGAGTCTGGTCCTCTACTCACTATTCAAAAAAACACTTGTTTAGTCCTGAACCACAGAACGAGGACACTTCTGCATAATTTATACTTCTAAATTGACAAATATACTGTATAAGGGAGTTTTTCCACCGAAGCACCAGAGGCCTATCCGCAGGATGACTCACACCTATCTACGAAAAGCACATGTGCATTAGCTTTGTTAAAACACACCACTTTACATATGGCAAGTACGGTATTAAACTCAGAAGTATTTGACCTGTTTGTTGGTATTGTTTTATGCTTAAGGCATTAAGTGTTCTTTTAAGCATCTCCTCTGAAAACACACACACATAAACAGTAGATATTTGAAGGATCAGATTATTTCTGGCCCATTTTATGTACCCAGCTATGCAGGCATTCCCTCCAGGAATATTTCCACAGTCCAGAGAGAGAGATAGAGAAAGAGAGAGAGTAAGATATGGACATGTCAGCTATTCATGGTCTCACACACTTCCCTCTCTCCAATTTATAGAAGTTAACAACACTCCAACCCGTCTTAAGTTTGCATTGATCTTCTGTGGTTGACAGATATTTAATGACTGAATAGGAAATTTAATGTCACGCCTCATTTTATATTTAGCAAGGGAAGTTCTGGATTAAGCATGTTTAAAAAAATACCTTTTTTCAGGAGGTTTCATTTTATTATCTATAAAATCTCAGGCCCATTTGCCTTTTTAATATCTTGATTGTTTTTCTACATTAAGGATTTAATACACCCCGAGTCTAAAGTTTGAACTTTATTTTGTCTTTCAATTCAATACAGCTGTTTTACTATCATTTACATTACGTTTCATAGACACAATAGGTTTTTGCATTTTCTTCTGTTTTTAGTTATAATTTTTCCTAATAAAAAAATGACTAAACAGAAAAAGCTTTAAAATTTCAATATCCACATACGCATTTGGCCTAATGGTCTAATTTGGTCTACACATTATACACATACATTTTATTCTTTTCTTTTTTTTCTTCCCTGATTTGTTTCTATTTGTATTTCTCTAAGGTTATTTTAGGAGAAACATCTGAGACAAATTTTATACTTAAAGTCCCCCTGTAGTCAATAATTGTATCCCTTAAAACTCATTGATCACCAAAATGACATATAAACGTTTTTTTTTCTTCATGCCTTATAATAGCTTGAATGTAACTCTACACCCTTACTTCGTTTAGTATAAATGGATCCATGGATATGCTAATTAGCCCCGCCTCCACTCACTCACACCAGCTCAGAGATCCACTCGGTCAGTTTTACTGTAGTAAACGCTGCACACTGGTATCGCTCTTTACAACGTCGGACACAAAACAGTAATTAATATGATTAGCCTTTTGCTTGACTACGTTATCAAACAGCTAATAACGTGTTGCTAATGTTACACTAACCATGTTCCTGTCCATGTCAGAGTCAGCAGCTGCCTTCTAAAAATCAGCATCCTTAGAAACGCTTTGAACAACTTAGAATGTCAGTAACATTGTAATATACTACATCATATACACTCACCTAAAGGATTATTAGGAACACCATACTAATACTGTGTTTGACCCCCTTTCGCCTTCAGAACTGCCTTAATTCTACGTGGCATTGATTCAACAAGGTGCTGAAAGCATTCTTTAGAAATGTTGGCCCATATTGATAGGATAGCATCTTGCAGTTGATGGAGATTTGTGGGATGCACATCCAGGGCACGAAGCTCCCGTTCCACCACATCCCAAAGATGCTCTATTGGGTTGAGATCTGGTGACTGTGGGGGCCATTTTAGTACAGTGAACTCATTGTGATGTTCAAGAAACCAATTTGAAATGATTCGAGCTTTGTGACATGGTGCATTATCCTGCTGGAAGTAGCCATCAGAGGATGGGTACATGGTGGTCATAAAGGGATGGACATGGTCAGAAACAATGCTCAGGTAGGCCGTGGCATTTAAACAATGCCCAATTGGCACTAAGGGGCCTAAAGTGTGCCAAGAAAACATCCCCCACACCATTACTACACCACCACCACCAGCCTGCACAGTGGTAACAAGGCATGATGGATCCATGTTCTCATTCCGTTTACGCCAAATTCTGACTCTACCATCTGAATGTCTCAACAGAAATCGAGACTCATCAGACCAGGCAACATTTTTCCAGTCTTCAACTGTCCAATTTTGGTGAGCTCGTGCAAATTGTTGCCTCTTTTTCCTATTTGTAGTGGAGATGAGTGGTACCCGGTGGGGTCTTCTGCTGTTGTAGCCCATCCGCCTCAAGGTTGTGCGTGTTGTGGCTTCACAAATGCTTTGCTGCATACCTCGGTTGTAACGAGTGTTTATTTCAGTCAAAGTTGCTCTTCTATCAGCTTGAATCAGTCGGCCCATTCTCCTCTGACCTCTAGCATCAACAAGGCATCTTCGCCCACAGGACTGCCGCATACTGGATGTTTTTCCCTTTTCACACCATTCTTTGTAAACCCTAGAAATGGTTGTGCGTGAAAATCCCAGTAACTGAGCAGATTGTGAAATACTCAGACTGGCCCGTCTGGCACCAACAACCATGCCACGCTCAAAATTGCTTAAATCACCTTTCTTTCCCATTCTGACATTCAGTTTGGAGTTCAGGAGATTGTCTTGACCAGGACCACACCCCTAAATGCATTGAAGCAACTGCCATGTGATTGGTTGATTAGATAATTGCATTAATGAGAAATTGAACAGGTGTTCCTAATAATCCTTTAGGTGAGTGTACATAATTCACCCCCTACATTGCTAAATGAACCGATTTTTCATATTAACAGAAAAAATATACCGGGATAACCTGGCTCCTCTTGAGACGATATGTTAAAGCCCGCCCCCCTCGTGACGTGATTGATTACAAGGTTGTTTGTGAGGTAAGAAACTCCGGCGTTTTTGAGACTGTCTTTTTTTTTACTGCAGTTTTAAGGAGAAAATCCTCAGCAATGGTGTTGACTTATGAATTTGCACATGGTTTGTCTTAAAGCATATTAGAAACACCACATAGACATAACAACATTAAAAACTTGATTTTCACCACAGGGGTCTTTAAATAACTGAGCATAACTGGGGTAAGATGTGTCAACATAACTTTGAGCTTTAATAATGTCTATATTTTATAGCCTGCCCTGAGCTATAAAAGAGGAACCGCTGATATAAAAATAAAAATAAATCCTCGATAGCTCATGAATGTAAGAATTAACATAGTGGAGCTCTAAACTCAAAGCTACTCTGTCATGAAGATCACAAATATACAAAAGCTTTTTCATCGCACACAGTTTATCTGTCTTTAACTTCTCTTTTACACAAGTTACAGCATGTATTCTCCCATATACAAAAAAAAGTTAATAAAAAAGTCCCATAGTGTAGTAGCTCTATACTCCCAAATCTGAGTAATGACCACAAGACCGTGACATAGGTAGAGCAAGATCGTTTCTTTCTCTCTGTTGAATCCCGCTCTCTCTCTTCTGCCTGCGGTATCCTGACAGCATTCTGTTGAGTCATGTTTCCTGCGGCATGAGTACTCTTCCTCTCTGCAATTGCAGCGAGATGCTGAATTACATAACTGGACACAGTAAGAGGACGGTGCCTGAAGGCTCCATCTGAGCCGAGTGGACTAGACGTGGCATCTTATTAAACTTTATGTAAAGATTAATGAGTGCAGTTACCAGGAAACTTTAATTACGCTTCACTGTCTTTGCTGTATGAGCGCCTTATGTTTGGTTATTACACAGATGAACATATAATATATAAGATGATACTTAATTATCTCCAATTCAAATACTGAAACTTTTTCTGTTTGAGCCATTAGAATGGAACTAATCCTGGTTTGCGATGGAGTTTCCCACAGCGCTGTCCCATAGTTCTTGCTGTTTGAGTAAGCTACGGATCTACAAGCTTGGAGGAGATATGACCAGTGCAAAAATCCCTGACACATGATATTAGCGCTTTGAAGAACAGGAAATTGCAATGGATATATGTTCAAGATTTCAGTTGGCTGCCTCTCAAGATCTGGCTGAACTATGTTCCCTGCTTTTCAGGGCCAGTAAATTCTGGGTTCCTCTGGGAGCAAGCGGACAATATTTATAATGTCGGCCCAGATCATTAACCACAAAGCTACTCTGTCACAAAGATCACAAATATACAGATTCTTTTTCATTGCACAGAGTGATTTCTCTCTCTTTCATTTTCTTTTACACAAGTTTCAGCATGTATTCTCCCACAAAAAAAAGTCCAGCTCACAGATTGTTCCTGTTGTGTTGGTGCAAGTTTGGAGCAGTGGTGTCAGTTAGAGGTGTGGGTGTTATCTGAAAACCAGCCGCTGTGGGAGAAATCAGACAGTCAATCCCTCCAGATTAATGACAGTTGATGTTTTCCATCTAATCCACCCGCTCCACTGACAGATTAAACATTTCATCCACTCACAATATTTTAAACAAATAAACAATTACACAAACATGCAAAACTATAGGTATTAGGTCAAATTATATAATTTGATGCATAAATTTAAATATTTCTTATTAAATTTGTTGTTATTTTTATATTATTTATTTGTTTATTTATTGCTGTTTTATTATTATTGAAATTTTTCATGAAAACAGAGGTATTTGGAATTCATAATCCTACAATCCGGAGTCGCTCCACCCAGCTTTAATGACATCATCTCTTATATAACCATCATACCGAGTGATTGTTTTAAGACTTTTTATGTCAGTCATTTCACAAGCAAGCAAAAGCAGGGCAATGTCCGGAGTTAAATCAAGATTAACATTCATTTTGATGGTTTTGTCAAGTTAAAATAGTTGAAACATAAAGAGAATTTAAATAGCCTCACATAAATTAAACATCCCATCTGAAACACTTAAATTATTGCTTTTACTCGCTTTAAAGTGCATTTTAAAAGCTTTTTCCTTTAGAAGCAGGTGCGAAGTGAACTGAACAGTTTTGTGGAACACTACAAGTCTTTTCATATGATCATTATTGTTTATTGATCATCATAAGGATTCAGACACACACACAGGCTAAAGTCAATACACTAAAAAGCTGGCATTCAACTTAAATCCTCTCCCTTTCCCAACCCACCCAATCTGTCAGGAATTGTTTCTCTGTGATGGAATCCATGCCTTTGGGAAGATAACATTGAACGGCCAATCACAGCAGAGCTTGTGGGAGGAGCAAACGCTGTGCATTCATCCTCAGCCAATGGTGTAGCCCGGTAGACGTGGTTTGGCTTTAGCCAGCCGCCCCTTCGTGACATCACAGCTGTTGCTCGGGCACGGGCAGTGAGAGTGCAGTGCTCTAGTAGGCGTAGGGACGACGAGCAGTGCATGGATTCATTTAGGGAGGGGGTCTAGAGAAAGGGAAGGGGATCTGTTGTGCTATTCAGCCACCAAGCCCTGCTGAAATCTCACAAAACAACAATGGAACCTGCCTGAGAAGCATCAACTCTGCTCTTTCGTGTAAGTGTGCTTCCTCTTTAACCCTAGTGCGTTTGAGTGTTGCTGTGTGCACGTGAACGCTTGTCATTGTTTTGTGCGTGTTCACTGGAGCAGTGAAGAGCTGTGGCTTTGAAAGGGAAGAATGCTTTTGTTTCTGTCTCCTGTTTCACATCTGGTCAGAGTTGGTCTGAGGTTTTGGAACGTTCTCTTGCTTCACTCTGTGTCATGTTGTTCACACCTTTACTGCCTATTCTGATTTTACTAAGGTTTGAAGAGACCCTAATGTGGGAGAGCAGTTAGGGGTAAATATCTTTAATTTATTGTTTTTTTTTTTACTATTTTAACTATAAAACTATAACTATAATTTTGGATGTCTAAGTCATGGGTTCAGCATCCCATGGAATGTTTGTGGATGTCAGAAGCAGCTGTGTTTGAAAGGTGTATGTGCCATGCACACAGTGACGTGTGGGAGTGCATTGTGGGATAACTTTGGAAGTGGCGGCATGGCACAATTGCGGATTGTTGTTGGCTTCTTTTTTTGAACAATGACACAGTGTTTGGTTTCTCGATTGTGGCTGTATCTGGGTCAGGTCAGGTTTGCTGACCGGTGGCTTGAACCATAAGATCTTACAAATCTTGTTTTATTGGAACAGGTGGAGTTATGCCAGTCAGCATTTAGAGCAAAACACTTGTTTTGGTTGACATGCATACATGTGGGTTAGTGACATAACACTCTTATTATATAGCCTATAGGCCTATATATTTTTTTTTTATATTAATATTTTTTATTAAATAATATATATTGTGAAGTTTATACATACTTGAATTACTTGAATAAACCCCTATATAAAGCAGATGCAAAAGCCTCTAAATGCCATCTGACATTTTCTTATAGAATGATCATTTTTATCAAGCTCATATATTTAAATTCAATAATTTCACTTAAATGGCAATGAAGATGACCTATTAATTGTCATTTAAGTGAAATTACTGAACTTAAATACACAAGCTTGATAAAAATGATCATTCTATAAGAATTTCAGATGGCATTTAGAGGCTTTTGCATCTGAACTCTTCATATATATATATATATATATATATATATATATATATATATATATATATATATATATGCTATTATTAGTTTACTATATGTGTGTATAATAAAACTGCTTCATTTTTGCCTGCGAAATCAAAATCATGAGGTCCAACCAAAATGCAGTAAAAGAAATTGTCATATAGAGGACCCCTGCAGACCCTCATGACTGTGTTAGAGTCAAAAGTAATTAATAGCTGACTAACGACTAACTGACTAATGGTCAGACTTCCCAAAAATGTAATATTTATGAATGTGTGTGTATATATATATATATATATATATATATATATATATATATATATATATAAACCATATTGAAAATGATAATTATGTACTAATGTGATGTGTACACTCACATGTTTGCAGATCAGTTTTTCAAAAGATTTTTTACATCATATAGGCTATACATTGTATATGTCATAGACCATGTAGCGACGGCAGAAAATGTTGTGCACTTATTTTCAGATGTGTATTTCTTATTTTTCTGTGCATTTCAGACCAGAACATTTTATTTGTAAATTTCATTTTTATTCCCATGATGATGAATTCAGTGTGTATTTGATCTCCTGTCAGCCCGGATACCTACTCTGGCTCCTCTTTCTGTGTTGTGCACAAGAATGTCAGCCCCCCGCTGCTGGACGTGACCCCTTATTAAGCTTACCCCAGTGAGACCTGCGTCTAAATATAGCCTGCATACATCAACACATCAAATCAGAAAGGATGTGGGGGGGTTTGGGGGAGGAGGATTTTAGAAGGCGGGAGAAGGGAACTAATATCAGCTATGTTTAACGCTCTCATGTTACCATCACTCATACGTCCATGAGAGCAGTGCACATATCAGTCCTGCAGAAGTATCAGAGCAACTCTGGGACCAGAGGCATTGAAGTAAACTGAGAGCAAAACGCTCACTGTCAAAACATGACAAGAGAGCAGAAGTGAGAGACTGAAAGAGTGATAATGAAACACTGGCCTGCAAACTGATTGGACAGAGAGACTTTCCTGAATTAAGGCCTTATTTTATGTTTTGATATGAGGTATGAATATTGATTTGTATGGGAGAGTGTGTTAAGATGTGTCGCCCCTTAAAGGGTTAGATCACCCAAAAATGAAAAAAAAAAAATGAAAAATTCCTTAATTACTCATCACCCTCATGTCGTTCCAAACCCGTAAGACTTTCGTTCATATTCAAAACATAAATTAAGATCTTTCTGATGAAATCTGAGCGATTTCTGTTCCTCCATTGACAGTTTATGCAACTACCACTTAGTTCGTCACTTTAAAAAGTTAATAAAGAGATTGTAAAACGAATCCATATGAATCGAGTGGTTTAGTCCCAATTTTCTGAAGAGACTGGATCACTTTAGTATATGATGAACAGATTTAATTTAGGCTTTTATTGGGCTTTTTGAAGCGTCAAAGTGGTAGTTGCGTAGCTGTCAATGGAGGGACAGAAAGCTCTGATTTAATTAAAATATCTTCATTTGTGTTTCAAAGATGAACGAAAGTCTTACGGGTTTGGAACAACATGAAGGTGAATAGTAAATGACAGAATTTTCATTTTGGGGACTCTTTAATCTATCAAAATGTACATAATTTTGACAATAAATCCATGAATTATTAATTGAACCAATTTTTTTAAATGGTTGCTGTTGCTTCTGAATGCAGGAAATACTGTGTTAAGTTTTCACTATATTCACAATGTTTCACTATACAGTATGTGAATAATATGCAACAAAATAAGACGTAAATGGAATTGTGCATTATTAAATTTTCTATTTAAAATGTAAATCATTATACTTACTCCTTAACATGACACGTCTTTGAAAGACGGTCATATTTCTATGGCCCTATGTTAGTTGTTTTCTTTTACATCCTGAAATAGAATTAGACCTGAAATATTAGTTTTTCCTCTATCTCATATCTCTTTGCCTAGAGGACAACTAAAGTAAAAAGTGGCACAGTGTGTACCCACGTTGCAGGAGCATGTAATGGCCTCAGCAGTTGCTCATGTCCTTGTATCATTACTTATCTGTCTGCCCGCTGTTGTTGCGGCACATGTGGAAAAGTGGCATGAAAATTGTCGACATTTATTTTCCTCCACAACTCTGTAATCCAATTTTCCGTGCTCTTCTCTTCTTCTTTGCTCAGCAAAATAATGTGTTAAAGTTGCTGGTTTGGTAGCAGCACCTCTTGTCTCACTCTCACGTTCTCCTGTTCATATAGGAGTTTGTCTTCTCTTGCCATCTCAATTTCTCTTTAAAGAGATAGTTCACCCCAAAAATTAAAATTCTGTCATCATTCACTCAGGCTCATGTCATTCCAAACCCATAAGACTTTGGTTAATCTCGAAACAAAAATGTCTTATTTTTAGTGAAACCTGAGAGGTTTCTGTTTCTCCATTGAAAGTCCAGGTTACCAAATTTTAAAAGATACAAAAAGGTCATGAAGATGTCATAAAACAAATCCATTATGAATTGAGCGGTTCAATCCAAAACTTGTGGAGAGATATGATCACTTTATATGATGAACAAATTGTTGTATCTCTTTACAAGACTTGGACTAACTGCACTATTCACATGGATTCGCTTCATGATGCCTTTATGATCTTTTTGGACCTTCTTTTCTGGGCTTTCAATGGACGGACAGAAACCTCTCAAGTTTAAAAAGTCAATAAAAATATCTGCATTTGTGTTTCGAAGATTAACCAATCTTATGGGTTTGGAACGACATGATTGTTAGTGAAATATGACAGAATTTTCATTTTTGGGTGAACTATCCCTTTAAAGGCTGTTCACACTGTTCACACAATTCACACTGTACCGACAGACATAGAGGTCGCTGACCAATGGCAACAGACACTGTCAGGTTTTGTCAGATCAGTGTGTTACTTTTGGTGTTTGTCATCGCTTGTTTTGTTGTCATGTAATGTCTGAGAAGTGACGTGCTGTAATCTTTTGATCGTCCGTGCTGGTTGGCATCTGTCGGTGCAGTGTGAATTGGCCTCTTTATAATTTCAAAGTTTAAATGATGACACCTTGTGTTTTTTTTTTCTGTTTGAAGACTTTTAATAACTCAGCATCTTCTTCATTTCAGGTTAAGGTGTGTCCTGGCCCTCGGCCCTCTCTGTGGATGTCTGTCACCATGGCGAAGTTTGAGACCGGCCGCACAAGCCCAGTGGTGCGCCAGATAGACAAGCAGTTCCTGGTGTGTAGTATCTGTCTGGATCACTACCACAACCCTAAAGTCCTGCCCTGCCTGCACACCTTCTGCGAAAGGTCTGTATCTGTTGCTAAATTATGTTTTATTAACAAAGTTCAGGAGGAACACGTTCAAATGATCTATCCAATCATCACGTCATTCTAACCAGCAATCAGTAATCAAAATGTCTACCCAATCAGCATAAGTGGAGGCATATATGT